>NC_133769.1:293229573-293299580 GCF_003597395.2 Chelonoidis abingdonii
ATTTAAGGAGGCGGTTAACTCGATATTAATGATGACGTCGTGTGAACAGATACAGCGTTAAATCGGTATATCGGCCATTAAACCGATTTAAAGTCGCAGTGTAGACCTGGCCTAAGACTAGGTGTTAGCAAAGTGCTTCACAACTCAGGATACCTCCAGGAAGTGTCAGAGGTATTACTCTGTACCATACGCTGAATGGAAACAAGCCTTCATTATAATCCCGTTTTTTAAACTCTCTTCTCAGAACTTTGACAAACAATAACCAAACTGCCTGAATCGTTACACCCGTTATTTTAAGTCCCGGTAGAATTTTTCTGGAATGTGTGATGATGGTCTGAAAATGTGTTTAGGAGGGAACAGGAAGGCTTACAAAATGAGCTAACTTCTCTTCTTGAATGTTTTCCTGATTTGTTTTTTAAGCATCTCAATTTACTCCAGAAGTGTCACATGTGGTTTACTCTATTGTTCCTGCTTTGGATTGGGGCATTTTCTAGATTTGAATAATGTTACTATCTGATGGAATTACTAGGGGTCAGATAAATTTACTCACACTGAGTAGCACCTTACTCTACAAGCAGATACTGTCTCTTTGAGAAATCCTTTCTACCATAGCAAAAATGACACTCACAACATTGATTCCATATCTATCCTAATACACCTCTACTCCTATATAAAGTGACCTGATATAACATGAGTTCAGATATAATGCGGTAAAGTGGTGCTCCGGGGGGGCGGGGCTGCGCACTCTGGTGGATCAAAGCAAGTTCAATATAATGCGGTTTCACCTTTAACATGGGAAGATTTTTTGGCACCCGAGGACAGAGTTATATTGAGGTAGAGGTGTACCTCTAGAAATTTTTTTAAACAAACCATACAATTGACAAACCAAGAACAGCAACAACAAAATCTGAGTTTTTACCCCAGAAAGAGATGAGAGCCAAAGACTCTCTTATGGACTTAATTATTGCTTTCAGTTTCGAATGAAAGGTGCTCAGATACTACAGCAGGAGTCGGCAACCTCTGGCACGCAACTCGCCAGGGTAAGCACCCTGGCGGGGTGGGCCAGTTTGTTTACCTCCTGTGTTGGCAGGTTCAACAGATCGCAGCTCCCACTGGCCACAGTTTGCTGTCCCAGGCCAATGGGGATGGTGGGAAGCCGCAGCTAGCACATCCCTCGGCCTGCTCTGCTTCCTGCAGCCCCCATTAGCCTGGGACAGGCAGCAGATAGGCAGTAGTATAAAATCCTAAGAACGGCCATACTGGGTCAGAGCAAAAGTCCATCTAGCCCAGTATCCTGTCTTCCAACAGTGGCCAATGCCAGGTGCCTCAGAAGGAATGAACAGAACAGATGATCATCAAGTGATCCATTCCCTGTTGTTCATTCTCAGCTTCTGGCAAACAGAAGCTAAGGACACCATCCTCCTCCATGAATTTATCTAGTTCTTTTTTGAACCCTGTTATAGTCTTGGCCTTCACAACATCCTCTGGCAAAGAGTTCCACAGATTGACTGTGCATTGTGTGCAGAAATACTTCCCTTTCTTTGCTTTAAACCTGCTACCTGTGAATTTCATTTGGTGATCCCTAGTTCTTGTGTTATGAGGAGAAAATAACACTTCCTTATTTACTTTCTCCACACCAGTCATGATTTTGTAGGCCTCTTTCATATCCTCCCTGAGTCATCTCTTTACCAAGCTGAAAAGTCCCAGTCTTATTAATCTCACATCATACGGAAGCTGTTCCATATCTCTAATCATTTTTGTTGCTCTTTTCTGAACCTTTTCAAGTTCCAATATATCTTTTTTGAGATGGGCAACCACATCTAAACACAGTATTCAAGATGTGGGCATACCATGGATTTATATGGAGACAATATGATATTTCCTTTCTTATTATTTATCCCTTTCTTAATGATGCCCAACATCCTGTTAAAAG
This sequence comes from Chelonoidis abingdonii, assembly GCF_003597395.2. NCBI lineage: Eukaryota > Metazoa > Chordata > Testudines > Testudinidae > Chelonoidis > Chelonoidis abingdonii. The sequence continues at coordinate 293,231,507 of NC_133769.1, forward strand.
AAAGCACAAACTCGACTGGTCCCTTTTCCTGCCCCCACCCTCTTTTCCCAAACCCCTGTGATAAAGATCAAGTACCAGTCTCTGTGTGCAGAATTCAGAGGATTGCTACTCAGCATTTTCTCTTTGACTGGGTCAGTTAAGGTAACTGCTTTGTTCCAAGTGATAACAGAAGTAAATGAGCTTCATATGGTCACATTTAAAAGCTTATAGTTTCCAAGTTTGTTGGAGCTTGGAATTTGACTTCAAGATATTTTTGTATAGCTGTTGTTATAATGAATTTCTGAACACAGTGTTGGCATGTAAGACAGCTGTTTCCTTAAGGAACTGAGTTTGCTGATGCTGGGAAATACTGCTGCAGAGAGGTTTATTTTGAAACGTAGAGACAGACTTATTTTACAAGGGAGAAGAGAGCTGACGATACCTGTATGGCTGGAAAGATGCAATTTTTAAACAATGGATAGACAAGGTATTAAAGAATGTAAAATAATACTGTGGTGACCCTTATTACGACACTTACAAACACCATTTGTCTGTTTGGACAATTCAGTGTCTGAAAGGATCCTGACTCTATTAACCATGGGGTCTGCTTTAAAACTCAGATAGCACTTCAAGGTTGCCTCTATATTATGATTAATATTTACCTTAAATGAAGTGGAGTTATCACCTTTCATAAAATAATGATTATTTGAAAACACTAATATTATAGACATATACCGCAATTAAAGTAGAATCCTCTGTTTGATCTTACACTCCCTTACTGCTTTATGCCATGTGCAAAAATTAGCTGATATTCAAAATGTCCTGCAACTAGAGGGGCAAGTGATGTTAGAATGTTTGGGTTTTGAAAGACACATTGGTTATATAGCGTACATGATTTTTTATGTCCTTCTTTTTACTCGGGCTGTTTTTAAACTGTTCTATTCCCTTGCGCTTCCTGTTGCATGAACTATCACTGCCCCTTTTTCAGTACACAATGTCCCTGACAAAATTGTGAGAAACTAAACACCAAAAATAGCCCAAGAAAAATCTTTCTCTTCACTAGATGTCTTTTCTATCAAACATCTGGATTGTTGGTATGTAAACTTGATCAGATCCATCCGCAAGTTGGCAAGTCTGAAGTTGTTCGTTCTTGCATCTTCAGTACTTATATTGCATAAATTCAGGTATTAACATGCAAAAATATAAGCTGTAGCCCTGTTCATGGTGTGAGGAGAGAACGTTAAGTTAGGATGGAGAGAAAACATGAAGAATGCTAATCACTTTTAGTTTTTTTAAAAGACCCTCTTTTTAGTGAACTGATCTTTTTTTTATTCTTAGACAGGAATGTAGCTAAAATTAGAATAAAACCATTCTGCTCAGAGTGTGTTGGTAGTGATTAAAAAGCACCTCCTAATTTAGAGAAAGGACTTCTGCTTTTTGGAGAAATTCTGATATCAAATTTAATCTCCTCCTGCAGTTCCAGTCGACGGACTGTTTGGTGTTATTCGGCAGAACGTCAAAGCAAGCATTAGACAGAAGACATTACATAATAACTGTGACTCAGGGTGGGATTTTGTTGTGTGTTTTTTGTCTATTTTGAGAGTGCTTTTTTTGTGGTGATGTCTGTTATGCTGTTCAAAGTAGAGCTTGGGAAGGCTATGCTCCCTTGATCTCCGTGGGAGGCAGAAGATAATGTTTAGTGCATGGGAATGGCCTTTTGGGACAACGTCCTTATCTGATGATCTGACTTACATCTATAAGATTAGAGCCAGCCTTTCTGTGAACCATTGTACATTCTGTAGCGTGTCCATGTTTTAGAACTGGTGTTCAAAACTGCGGGTAAAAGCAAAATGATCCTGTTAAATATGACCGTCTCCATTTACTGTATTTTAAATCATATATCACACTTCACTGGTTACCTCCAGGTCTCTTTGCTCTCTGTCTCATATCTTCTGTGGCATCTCCTATGAGCAGAAACTGCAGCCTCTCTCTTAACTCACAACCAGCAACCAAGCTGTCACTCACACAAATTTGACTTGCCTCTGATAAGAAGACAGGGGCAATGTTCTCTTCAGAACCTTCATGTACCTTCCCTCAAAATAAATGTAATATGGCAACCATTTCTGTATGGCAGCTTTTAGTAGCAAATTAGACTATGGAGAGAAATACACAGATAATAAAAGTAGACTATATCTCAACTGTAGCCTAACCCTGTAAGCACTTAATCTTGCACTATAAAACTCTCTAGGTGCCTAAGTTCTGTCTCTGGGTATGTGTATAAGTGCCTCAGTCTAGGCACCTAGACACCCCGGTCATGCCTATGCCCTAATGCTATCCAAAAACCAGGGATTGATAAGTGCTCCTGTTCCTATCTTGCCCCATGGGCCTGATCCAGTAGGTGTATTCATTGGCAGCTTAACTCCACACAACAGAGGCCCAATTTCACAATCAAAAGCATTCTTAATTATAAACCCTGTGGAAAATACAGCTTGGAACATTGTGGAAAATGATACTACAGGAAAGAGTCTTACCTTTTAAGGTCATCTGCAGGTATTTCAGAGATCATTTCAGCAAAACACTTACAGCTGTAGGTAAATATAAAGCACATTGATTACTCCAGTTCAGTAACAGTAAGAAGCAAAGAATCAGTAAGGAATTTGGATAGCTGATCACTGTTTAAATAAAAGAAAGCTTCCTGCCTTGGTAGCTGTTGGAAGCTGAGAAAATCCTGAGATTTCTTTTTACAGCTGGGGATGTAATGTGTTTCACAAGGTCTTCTTCAAATAAAAGACATCAGTGTTAGTTATTTTATGACTTTGCTGATTAGAGTTTTTATAGTAATTACTATGACAAGAAGGGTACAACAGAAGATAAAATGTTAATTTGCAATCTGTCAGCTGACCATGTCATATGATAATGAATTGGGACAATCTGTGGTTTACAAATGGACTTGATTTTTTGAATTTGCTAATTTGACATGGTAGATAATGTACCGTATATTTCAAGGGGGGTGCTTTTGATTAACCAGCCGTAATGTAATGGTGAGTTAGTAAGAAGTTTGAGAAATGATCAGATCTGTAGAGAAGTGATCACTTTTGGTTCCATCATAACAGCTGAGATACAGAGGGCAAAGAAGTAGGGGGAAAGAACAGAAAGAAAAATGGATAGAATGTGAAGGAAAAACTCTTCTTCATGGAAATAGACTTAGAATCTGCTGTTCCTGGCAGCATTTTTTTATATTAACAAATCTAGCAGTTTAGCCAACATTAACCTTGTGCCCTGCTCTTCTTTTAAAAGTTCTTGGGGCTGAATGGGCAAGTTGCTGAACACCTTCAATGTTGGTATCATTCCTATCAACAGGATTTGAGGGTGCCCCGGACCTCTCAGGTTTGTGTGCAAGGTTTGTAAAAAAATAAATAAATAGTAAGTTAAGTATGATGTATTGAAGGATGAACATATCTGTTAATTTTATATCAATTACCATAAGCAAAATTACAACACTTACAGAAAAGTCCTTTAGGATTTGGTATAGGGTTAGTTTCATCCCTATTAAATACTGTAGAAGTTTTCTACTGGGGTATACTTAAATGCAAGACTGCTGAATCCTGTTCAGGGCTCTTCATACATCACCATAATGCAAGTTTAATTGTAACTGTCTTGCTCTGATAATAAAATGTGGCAAAAGAATATTGATTGTTTAAGTTCTTTTGTCAGAAAGTGATATTATGTTGTTTAAGCAATTGTTTTCAGTATGGAATACCTGACATTTCTTATTTATACTGTCTGAAGTAAAGATATTCTGTATTAGTTTACTCTAGAAAACAGTGCATCTCATGACATCATGGAAAACCCATTATTCATTTATTTGGAAAACAAAAATTTACTACTGTTATATGTTATAAATTGAAAAATAAGAATACAGCTTTAATGCAGGCTCATTATAATTGAAAAACAGATTTCTATGCAGACATGATTGCTTTACAGAGGAGTGATATATGGCACAATGCTGCGGCATCCTTTAAATAATGCATGAATTACAAATGATCAATTACAATCCTGCTCTGGAGGTGGTGGTGAAAAAGAAGTGTAGAAATATTTTTCTGGCTTTTACATATGCTTTGAGTACTGAAGGGCTTCAAGTTATAATTAGCAACTGCATAGACATTATTGGATTAGATATCTTTTCAAGTCACAAATACTGTGTCAATGATGAATTCTGAATGTTGTATATAAACTATAAAGAATGAAAAGTACTGCTGAATGTTTTGTAGACCATGATGAGCTATTGAATTTCTAGATAAAGTATGAAAAGTAAGAGTAAGCACAAGTAAATAAAAAAATAAAATATACTTTATGCAGTAGATAGACACACAGAACTGCATTTTAATTATCTTAAGAGGTAAATTTGAAAGCATTGCTTGAAATGCTAATGGAAAGTCCTGTTGATTCCATTAGAAGTTCCACTGGTTTCTTCTGGTAGTTCCAAAAGCCAGTAAACCTACAGAATAGTTACTTTGATTCAAAACCTAGTTGCCAGCTAGGACAAAAAGAAACCAGTTGAATTTCTTTAATTAGAGATTTTGAAAGGGGTGAGGGGATTTTAATAGGAGTTCCATGATTAAATCTTTTTCTGCCACTTTGAAAATGAAAGAGGAAGAGTTAGTTTTAAAAGGCAAAAAAAAAAAAAAAAGAAACTTCCAGGCGTCATTGTGCTTTAATCTTTACATTACAGTTGCCCTAAGTAAGTCTACACTGAAGCTGGGAGGTGTGATTCCCAATGCAGGTAGACAGACTTGCGCTATGTCAATTGGAGCTAGTATGTAGTAGCTCGCCACTCCAGGCCAATGGGGATGGTGGGAAGTGTTGGCCAGCACATCTCTCGGCCCGCGCCACTTCCCGCAGCCCACATTGGCCTGGGATGACGAACCGCGGCCCATGGGAGCCATGATCGGCTGAACCTGCAGACACCGCAGGTAAACAAACTGGCCCAGCCCGCCAGGGGGCTTACCCTAGCAGGCCGCGTGCCAAAGGTTGCCGATCCCTGATCTGACCGGACTTTTCTTCAATACTCCTTGCAGCCTAGAATGAATGGTTTAGGCAGGAAATACATGTAACCTATCCTAAAGATATTTCCACATAGATGGGTCCACTGTTGACTGAAGTTAAAACTAAAGCCTACTTACCTTGAGAGTGTCCCATTTAAAGGAAGAATGAAAAAGAAAATACTGAATTGATTGTTATAGTAACTGTTCAGTTCTGATTCAAAGCAGGTGTTTGAAATATGAGATGTCTCTATTGGGGTAGTGAAAGGGAATCTTCCATTCACCTAGAATGGGATCCCTGGTTCATTCATACTGAATGCAAAGTCAGTAGAACAGTTATGACCCATTAACTACCCTAAAGTGTTAATGGAACTGTTACTATTTTATTGTGTTATCATTTGTGACAGTTAAAATACTATGGGAAAGAGTTACCGGCCTGCATATAACTATATTGTACCTCTTATGATGGGCATCTCTGCAATAAAAATCTGTTTTCAGATTAGCTCGAATAAGAACTAGCTCAAACCTTAAACTAATCCTAGATTCCAAAACAAATCTGAACTTTTAAGAATGGGAGGGGAGGAATCTAATAATCTCCAGCTCCACCAAAAAGCTCTTTTATGTTTATCACTAAAACTGCGTGGCCTGCAGCCATGGAAACCTTTCTGTTGGACTCTGGTGCTAATCTGAATGAAAGTTTTACATACGCTAGCATATAGTGCATTCTGGTACCTCCCATAGTCCTGGTGTCATTCAAATAGTATCCTGTGGGACTGCAAAGAAAGTCATGGACAGCTGAAGCTCAAATGGGTTACATAAGTATGTCTAAATGTCCTTTTGTTTATTCATATCTCCAAATATTCTGGACAACATACACATTTAATTATTTTTTTAAGCGATAGTGGATGGTTCATTTAAACTTTTGACTGAACTTGGAATCTATTTGTTGTCATCTATCCTTTGATCAGAATAACACAAAAAGGAAATGTGGGATAAGCAGCCACCATACTATACTGTTGTATGCTTACAGAATAACACTGCAACTAGCAAGAAAAGATGTAGTCAAGAGCACCCCTAAGGGGGGCATTGTGGTCTAAGGGGAAAGGGACTGGACTGGTAGTTGGTAGACTTGGGTTTCACTCGTACTTCTGTCATTGACACATTGTATAATGTTGGGCAATTCCTTGGACCTCTGTCTCTCAATTTCACCCTCTGTAAAATAGAAGTAATGATAATTACAGATCATTATCAAATCCCTTGAGATCTACAGATGAAAAACACTATATACATGCTAAGTATTCTTACTGTTGAATATGTAAATATTATATACCATACTTCTTACTATATGAATACTCTGCACCCATGGATGACCATGAGCCACCTACCTCTATCATAATATTTTCAAGTTTAGTTGTAATAATCTCTTGACTGGATTCTAGCAAAAAGGATGTTTGTTGTCCTGCCACCAGTGCCATCTGGAAAAGAGATTTTCTGCAAAATGAACGTACCAGCACTATGTGGCAGGGAAGAAAGGTGGTGACTCATCATTCAAAATAAGTACTGCGCTTATTGTAACTGCCAAATACTGAGTCATTAGTTTTCTCCCACATTAAGCATTTGCTGCTTCCCTCACTCTTCAAAAAGCAGCTGGTGTCAAGAGAAAGAGGAGATGGAGTTAATCATTGCCATGATAAAGTGGCAGACCCCTCTGACCAGGGATGAGGTAGCTCCAGACAGGGGGCCATATTATGATTCTTTTGTTGCTGCATCATGATGTAGGGTGAGGAAGAAGAGGGCAAAACACCCCAGTCATTCTGAAGCAGAGGAGCGAGGGATGGGAGAAGTTATAGTCGAGGCCACAATGTCCTACTTGAACTCTCCACTTGAAAATCTATGCCAGAATCAACACTTATGTACATAGTTCACTGTTAATGGTTTCAGTAGAATTGCTAAAATCCTCCAAGAACCTCTGAAGTTAATATTTCAAGTGCCAACAGTATATGGAAATGAATGAATGAAATTAAATTATAATTTTTATTTTATATTTAATTTTTATTTTATAATTTTTAAATTATAATTTTTATTTAGTGTGGTACCACACTAAATAAAAATTATAGTGTGGTACCACAAAGGCCTTTGGGGCAAATAATCTTACTGAATGTACAGTAAGTAACAATTACTAAACAATGGATCACAGCATAATTAAATGGCAAAACACAGCATGAGATCATTTTGTGGCAGAGAATTCACAAAACATACAGAAAACCCGGCTAACTAGTTTGATCTTATCACACACAATTACAGGGCCCCCATCGTTATAGATTTTAGCCATACTTTGCATGGATTAAAGATGGATCAGATAATCTTTCTAATGTTCAATTTAAAATGAATAGTGGTTATTGAGCAAAACCATAGTGTTTTATGGACTGAGAATATTTTGTTAAATTTCATATTTAAACATTTTTGAAGATTTTTCCTGTATAGAACTTCACTTTTTCATAATGTCATGGGCAGCTTTGCAAGCAACACGTAAGTATATTAGCTGTAACAGTCTCTTAAATAAGAAAACACACACACATACCACCAGAATGTCCATAAAGTTGTGGTGATGTTTTCTTGGGGACATATTCTGCTATCAGTTTTTGTTTTAGCATGGCATGAATTTAAACACAAGTAACTGAAAACAGAATTTGGCCCTTAATATGTATGTAATATAGTGCATAAATAAGGAGTTGACTCGATACATTTCTTCTTTGCATTGCTCTCAATCCCATTTTTGTGAATTATTATATTATCCACTCTGCTTACTTCATAGCCATGCCAATATTGTTTTTCTTCTCAGTTTTTTTGTTGTTCATATTAAACGCACTTTTAGAAGGCTCTGAGAGTCCACAATGATGTGTGAGACATAAAAACAGAATAGAATACAATATTTGGCAAGTTATTCTATAGGTTTACTACTCAGAGTGAAATAGTTTTGCCTGAATTCCCTATGTACTGTTATTTTCTCGCTTATTAAAGCGTCTGTCGTTAATGTAAACAGTGTATCTTATTCCACAATATCAAAGTAATTCATAATTTTAAATACTTTCATTATGTTGGCCAAAACTTTCCATTGAGAATAAACAAACTACTTCCCTGGCCTTTGGTTGTAAATATTCTTAATGCCTGTTAATCTTCTGGTTTCCCTAAAGACACTATTCTATTCTATACTAGTCCTTATGTGTATTCCATACATGGGTACACATGCACACCATGTGCCTGAGTCTAGAGATTTCAAACATGTAGCATCCATTAGTCCACACATGCATAGTTCTTCTCCTTGTGCTCCAAACCAGGAGTATAAGGGGCGATGTGGACCAATATCTCTCACTTCCTTTTTGCCACCACCTGGCATGCATTGGAATCTTCTGTGTCCACAGCTCTCTCCATGTTTCTTCAACTTAACCTCTAATATATTGTCAATAGTTCTTAGTATTGATAGTTCTAGTATATTGCATAGTTAGTATGGCTTAGCTAGCTTTTTCCTGACTTGGAGAATTTTTCCCATGCAGACAAGGATTATGCCCAGAGTTTAAGAACTGCGTCTGCTGCCCCCGTTCCTTTGCAGTGAATGATGAACACCAGTGCTGCCTTGTAATGCCCTGGAGATGCTCACATCTCTGCAAAGTGCAGCATCTGCAATGCCTTCCCTTCCTGAATCCAGAAGGGTCGAGAGCTCCAGTTGAGAAAACATTTCATGGAAAATGCCATGAGATCCTGATTGGATCTGGGCTGGGGAGAGCCCCCCATACAACGAGTTGAGTCAATGGGCAGAGCCTTTCTGAGCAGAAGCTCAGGAGCCAAGGCTACAACATTTGAGCCTAAAGATTTCTTTCCCAGGGCTTCTCATGAGAATAAGAGAGACACTTACAAACACAAGGACCGGATCCTCATCAAAATTTACTCCCTGAAGAAAGATCCCTCCCCGATTAGTCCAAGTCAGGGTGAGTCCTCCTGTGCAGTTCCTAAGGACTTAGGTCTGCTTAAACCTCCTCACCATGAGAGTGTGCTGTGAAAGAGTATGGATCCATCAGTAGTTACCATGGTTCTGATTCATAACCCACCCAGCACAGTCTGAGTCTAGTCTGGAGTTCTGCGCTAGTACCTATCCATTCTCAAAGGGATCTGTTGTTCTTTAAGACTAGGGAAGCATTAGATCCAAAAGGCCATTCACTGGTACATTCCAAGATGGTGTGAGATGAGACCTACCTCTCTCCAGAGACCTTCATGTTACCCTATCTTCAATCTCCTCTCCTCCCTGGTCCAACTCTGTTCAGGAACATCAACACACCAGAGGAAGAATCTATTTTGAGGACACCTGGCCATTCCCTATTCCTTCCACAAACCAGAGCACTCATCCATGGTGGCTCCACCAGTCAAACAGGAGACTGCCTTCTCAGATAAGTCTGAGGTTCCAGATGATCCGTCACCCTCACATAGGGAGGAGAGTCCAAATAGAAGCTCTAGAAGACCTGGATTCCATCCTGTTATGTCCTCCTAGGGAACCAGTAGTGCCCAATGCCTTGGTGTCCTCCCCAACCAGATGACCCTGTGTGCTGTCAGTACTGGGGCAGCTGGTATCATTTCACTAGATTCCCCCCCATTCCCCTTTGCATGAACTTGTTTGCCATGTCCTAACAAAGTGGCTCCATTGGAGTCTGAGGAAGAAGAAGCTGAGCCAGATCCAATGGTCCTGATGATTGCCTCATCCTGCTCTCCAGATGAGGGGATTGCTCCTGCTTCATTATCTCCATCTCCACAGGCAATATCAAAATCTCCTACAGAGAGTAGCAGCTGAGCTGTAGATCCAATTCAAATAGTTCAAAGAGACACAGCCATAGCCTGCTGGACCCCTTGCAACCTTCAGGTACCAGTCAGATGGCCCTCCCAGTTCACAAAGCCATCATGGACTCAGCCAGGGTGTTTCGACATACTTCTGCTTATTGTGCTCCCACACCTAAAAAGGCTGAGAAGTGTTACTTTGTTCCAGCCAAAAGTGTGGAGTTCCTGTTTGCTCACCGAGCACCCAACTTCTTAGTGGTACAAACAGCCACTTAGAGATCTAGATCAGGTCTACAGTAAAGCCTAAATCAAGATAACTTCTATCGCTCAGGGTGTGAAAAAGCCCACCCCCCAACAACGCAACTTTTGTGTCATCCACATCCGGGCTATGTCTTGGGAGATGCTCTCCAGCCAACATAGCTTCCACTTCTCAATAAAGTGGAGTAAGTGTAGTGTAGACTTGCCCCTAGAATGCAACATCCCAAGGCAATTCCTTCAGACAAAAATACCAATCACCTTGATTTCCTAGGGAGAAAAGTTTTTTTCTTTGTCACGTCTTCAGTTTAGAATTGCTAACTACCAGGCCCTTTTAGCAAAGTATGATTTTATCAATAATGACAAATTTTTAAACTTCAAGGACAAATTCCCTCAGGACGACAGAGTTCAATTCCAAGCCTTCATTGATGGGGGCAAACTAGTTCAGTTACCAGTCCAGTTACTGTTTGCACAGTAACCTCAACAACACTGCCGGTCCCAAGTCTCCCTAAAATCATCTCACTCTTACTGAACACTCACAGAGATAACACCAAGTTCTCTGCCTCCAAAAAGACAGTTCGTACTCAGGAGCGGCGCCAGGGGTTTTGGTGCCCTAGGCGCACGGCCGGCTCGCCGATCCCGCGGCTCCGGTGGACCTCCCGCAGGCGTGCCTGCAGATGCTCCACCGGAGCCACGGGACCAGCGGACCGTCCGCAGGCACACCTGTAGGAGGTCCACCGGAGCAGTCTGCCGCCCTCCCAAATCCTGGTGCCCTAGCCGACCGCCTAGGTCACCTAAATGGAAGCGCTAGCTCTGTTCGTACTACATTCTGCTAGCTCTCCTTGGAGTATATTCTCCACCTTAATACCTGGCACTGAGGTCGTTTGTAGTAAAACAAAGAATAAGTTTATTAACACAGAACATAGATTTAAGTGATTTCAAGCAAGAGAGAAAGCGATATGGAGTTACAAAAATAACACGGTTTTTAGTGTCTAAAACTTAATTCTGAGCAAGAGATAGTACCCGGTGTAGTTTCTTACACATAATTGGTAGCATTTTCCAGCATGACTGGCTGTTCCAGCCAGGATCCAACCCTCACAGAAGCAAAGTGCTGGTTCCTTTGTTCCCTTGGGAGATGGATCCCTCAACATTTTTTAACAATTCCTCATAGTCCCAAAGTTTGTCTTTGACTTCAAAGTCAGGAAGCCCTCCTGGTGGGTTGGCTCAGCTCAGCTCAGCTTGCTGTGTCGACCAGGGAGCTGATTCCATGTTAATATTGCAGTCTCCTATGATTTTACAGTGCAAATGATCTTCCTGTAATCTCTGATACAAATGAATAGCCTATTGTCCTTGTCTGTGGTTACACCTGGCTTGGTTTACTTGGCGTTTGTCTTCCTCTTTGTCTGGAAAAAAACTGTTTTGCCTCCCTTTTTTACCCTCTTAAAAACATATCAGAGAATATCCCTAATTTCACATACAGAATTGTTACGTACATTTCACAGATATATTAATAACCTTAGTATTACCATTTTTAGATGATACATTACAAGACTCCTTTTAAATAAATATGACAACAGTGTGTGAGGTGTCTTGAACTGGTCAGGTCAGCTGAGTTTTCCTGTTACATACAAGGAACCCCTTTGCCATCTGGGATTGGGGTGCTCTTAGGGTTACAAAGTAACCTTCGTATATCTTTCCTGCAAAAAGCAAGTTAAAGCTAAAATTGAGCATTCCTGATATGCTCTAACTCTAGAGCCTTGTAGAAGCTCCTAAGTAGTGCCTTGTTAAATTACTATTCCTTCCTTTGGTGTGTATTCTTACTCTCTTTGAAATGATAGGATCATGCAATTTCCCCTTCCTTCTCTTCTCTTTTTACTAAACCCAAATTCTGAGTTGCTTTTTTGCACTGTTGCCTGAAACTTAATCCAAACAAAGTGGTGGTGATGTTAGTGGCTTTAGGAAAGCAACCAAAAGATGTGGCAAAGATTATGCCTGTCCCCTTGACTGAGGGTGTTTGCCCCCTTCTCATTTGTTGTGTGTGGTGCAGCTTATGAGTTAGGTGAGTTAGAATCCAGTTGTTGCTGGATGATCAGGTTTCAGCAGTAGCAAGGATGCCTTTCTTTTTTTATGTGTGGCTGGGAGACTGTGGCTATTTCTTTTGTGATGCTGACTTTGATTCCATCATGTATGCCTTTGGTGGCTCAAGATTAGTCCACTTCAGTGTGCTTTATACATGGGCCTATACGTTGAATCCTTTTGGAGACTGATGCAGAATATGACAGCTTATGTGTTCAATGCGGTATCTCACTGCAAGTAAATGACACAAAGGTTCTATGATTTGTGTTGGTTGCTTGTAGGTTTCCAGGTAGAACATACATTATCTATAAAACCTACATGGCTGGGCACCTGCCTACCACAGCGAGAATCTTTTTTTCTCTCTGTTCCACAAAGCCAGAGCTGTAAGCAGAGCCACTGGAGCTCTCTGTGCGTGAGAGGGGAGGCTGCTGGTAGGGCATTCTCAGTGAGAGCCCATCAGCTTTGGACCTCACCTCTATTTGTGCTGGAAATAGCTTGTTCACCTTCAGAAAACCTTGCAAAACCCATCTTTTGTACCAGGCCTTTTGAAGAAGGGTTTTTGTTTGAGGGTAGAGTGTGTGGGTTTTTTCTTACTAGTTGGCTAGTTATAGTCAGTATATGGCAAAACTTGTGGATGATTTGTTGTCATATTTGTGCTTGGTGTTAAATATTGCCAAAACTGCTTAGAATCTGGGACAGGAACCTTTATTTCTATTTTATTTATTTTGATTTAGGAAAATAAATACATTGACAGCTATATCCCTTTCCTCACCAGTGTACACCTCTACCTTGATATAACGTGTCCCAATATAACAGGAATTCAGATATAACGTGGTAAAGCAGTGTCCTGGGGCCGGGGATGCTGTGCATTCCGGTGGATCAAAGCAAGTTCAATATAACGCAATATAACGTGGTAAGATTTTTTGGCTCCCGAGGACAGTGTTCTATCGAGGTAGTGGTGTATTTTCTGTCTGATTTGTTTCATATGCACAGCTCCATCTATATGGTCAACTGGCTTCAGATGTCGTATTTTATCTTGTTTATTTGTGAGCATCCCACATGAGATTATTTTAAACTGAAGGCTTCTCTCAAACCTCACAACAATAATCCAGAAGCATATTGACCCATCTTGTAGAAAGACATGAGTCAAGTGGCTCTCAAACTAGCCACTTTTCTATTCAGCCATTTTTTTTGGCCCCTGTTGATTTCATAGATAATAAATAATAGTAACGGACTATAGTTTCATGGCACTTTGAACAGATAAGCAACACAGACATATAAAGACTTTTAGGTTTTTGTGTTCTTACTTGTTCATCCTCACTTTTAAAAATTTGTGTCTTATTTTCTAATTTGAATTTGTCTGGCTTACACTTCTATGCATTGTTTCTTCTGAAGCCTTTCTCCGCTACATTAAAGAGCCCTTTAATACCTAGTGTTTTCTCTCTGTAAAGGTGCTTTTACATTGTAATCAAGTCACCTCTCAATATTCCTTGTCATAAACTACACAGATTGAGCTCTTTGTCTCTCACCGTAAGGCATTTTCTTCAGCCCTTGAGTAATATCTGTGGCTCTTTCCTGCACTGTCTCCTATTTTTCAAGATCCTCTCTTAAAATGCAGACACCAGAACTATATGCAGTACTCCAGTATTGGTCTCGTGAATGCCATATACCAGGGTTGGCAACCCTTGGCACGCGGCTCTCAGGGAAATCCGCTGGCGGGCCGGGACAGTTTGTTTACCTGCAGCGTCCGCAGGTTCGGCCGATCGTAGTTCCCACGGTCTGCAGCTTGCTGTTCCAGGCCAATGGGTGCTGTGGGAAGCAGCAGCCAGCACATCCCTTGGCCCACGCTGCTTCCCACAGCACCCATTGGCCTGGAACGGTGAACCACAGCCAGTGGGAACTGCGATCAGCTGAAGCTGCCGATGCTGCAGGTAAACAAACCGTCCCAGCCTGCCAGCAGATTTCCCTGATGGGCTGTATGCCAAAGGTTGCCGATCCCTGCCATATTCAGAGGTAAAATCACTCCCTACTCTACTCACTACTCCCCAGTTTATACATCCAAGGGTCACATTAGCCCTTTTTGCCGCATAAGAACTTGTTATTTGCAGACCCTAGAACAAGTGTCACAGACACCTCTCCCCAAAGAACTATGGCCCACTGTCTGAGAATAGCTGAGCTAGCTCTTTTACTAGAAAGGACTAATATGGAAAGGGCTATACTGGAAAAATCTCACATCATTCATAACCTTTCAAGCAACAAACTTATTGAACTTAACAGCACTATTTCCAGAAGAACCTGTTACCATATTTGTTGTCATTTTGATATACGATTGCTATAGCAAGGCCTGCATTTATTTCTTGAGACGTATTCTATATCTTTGAAGAGCTATAGAGTGAACCCATATAAAGTGGATAACTAGCTTAGTCTCACAATGATAAACACGTCACTTTTTGACAATCAGTCTGTTCCTTTAGAATGATGTGATGTGATTGCAGATGTCATGCTTTGAGTGTATAATCAGTATTTCCATGATCAACGTATTAGTATGGTTACATACACTGTGAACCCTTTGAAGACAAGTAAACTGAAAGCAAAGCACAAGTTATGTTTTACATACCAAATTTGTGGTTCCTCCTAAATGTATGTCTTATGTTATACAAGTTGCTTTTTGTTTCAAATTAAGGTTTATATATCTTATAAAATGCTTCCATACAACATTTTCAGTCTTGGGTGATTAGTGTAAGGTGCAAAGTTTGGTTTAAACAAATAATCTTCCTTTGTTTGCACTCCCTATGAGACAAAAATCTAACCATTCATCACCAGATTTCATATGTGCAGTAATCTTTGACAGTTTCAAACTGTCTCACTACACCTCTATCTCGATATAACGCGACCCGATATAACACAAATTTGGATATAATGCAATAAAGCACTGCTCTGGAGGCAGGTGGGGGAGGGCTGCACACTCCGGCGGATCAAAGCAAGTTCAATATAATGCAGTTTCACCTATAACACGGTAAGATTTTTTGGCTCGCAAGGACAGTGTTGTATCGGGCTAAAGGTGTATTTCAGCTGTCAGTTCTCTTAGAACAGCTTTTTATTAGGGGGTGCAAAGCAGTTTTGTCTTAACCAACTACACCTCTACCTCGATATAATGCTGTCCTTTATTTACCACGTTATATCCGAATTCATGTTATATCGGGTTGCGTTATATCGTGATAGAGGTGTATTTGAAGATCCATTCTCTGTTTAGGGAATCATCGCATGGCACTGAGCCACCACAATGTCTTGGTAATGCCTCTCTCAGCACACGTTGCAGGGGATGTGTCAGTGACACACCTGCACTTGGTTGATAACCCCTGGGGGCCAAGGACAGTAGCAAACATTAGAACAGCTTTTTAGGCGTTTCCCCCCGCCCCCGCGTCACCTCCCCCCTTCGATCTTTCATCGAGCTCAGGTAGCCTGGAGAATATGGCCTTAAGAATATAGCAAATTATAGAAAATGTTACGCTCTCACTTCATAAAGTTAGACTCCACTGTGCAAAACTGACTACTAACCAAGGATGGTGCATTTCCATTTACTTTACTAGAGTTCCATCCACTTAGGTGTCCGAGAGCAATGCAGGTTCGAGTGAGCATTTGATTGAGAGAGGAAAATCAAAACGTGACGGATTGAAATTTCAAACCACATGGCTCTTTATTAACGGGGATAAGTTACAACTTGGGCCAGGGAAGAATAATTTATCAACTAGAAATACTATCAGAATAAAACCATACACAACTTGAAACAGTCTATTTATATCCAACAACAAGAAACCAAACGATTTATGATCAACTGCTAACTAAAATCCAAAGCAGATACACAAAACTGAGTAAACTGTTCGTGCATTAACCGAATATTATAAAATAAACCAACCAACCACAATAGCAATTAATACAACAATTTGGCTCTCATATACTGTATACACAACTTTGCACTGAATAAGGGAAGGGAAAAAAGAAGAAAGAGGCTAAGCAAACAGAGTATTTACAGAAATTAAAATGCACATACCACACTCCAAGCGCAGCTGACCAGCAGTACAGGGCATGACGCAGCTGACCAGCAGACACCGAGGGCGTGACGAATTGATGGGAAATAATCCAAAAAACAAAACGAAATGACACGACACGAGCCAGCAAAATCCGGAGGAGACCCTGGCTGAAAGGGTGATCAGGCCTTTCAGCTAACACGCGGATACTCTTGCCGTTTTTGGCGCAGGACATAGTTTTATTCGAAGACTCTTACTCGTGTCAGCGTCTGATTGGTCCCTAGCTCCTTCGCCTTCCAGGTTCTGAGCTGGTGCCCTCTACGTAAACAGGATCTGCGCCCGGCGCACTACTCTTTTGCACACGACACCCTACTTTTTTGCACATGGCACTAACTTGACCCACAATTGACCAGACAGAAGGTTCGAGAATAGGCACACGGCACTATAAAGTTGCATTCTGCACCATAGGGTAGCACACGGCACTACGGTGTTGCACACGGCACCAGTGTGACCTCTTGACCGACAATTAGCCATACAGATGCCATGTTTGAGCATAGGTTTAGGGTTGCGACATTAGGCTAGCACTGAATTTGGTTACCAGATTTGTAGAGTCCAGATAATGAGATTTTTATATGAATGTTAATTGATTTTAAATTTAATAAAATAGTAACGTCCAGCTAAGTTATAAACCTTGGCCAATAAAATGGCACCATTGCTCTACTTTCTATGTGGGAAAGTCATTTTATTAATAAGGAAGGAAGGAGAATTTTGATAAACCCACCATCACATTCTATTGTAAAGCTATGTATTATATTCCATGCAGGAACTGGATTAGTTATTAGTTGAATATAAATTACAGTTTAAAGCTGCAAAATGATTTAATTTGAGCTGGAATACATTTTTTTCAGAATCACTTATTGAAATCCAAGAAAAGGCCTTTGTATTTCAAATACCTTGTTACCATGTAATATGATGATGTACATCTTCCATCTGCGAAGACCGTCAGAGTATATATAAACTATGAACCATTCTATTTAAGGTCTTGTTAGGGATTACAAACAATCTTTTCACAGCTTGTCACTCCATTTCAGCTAGACACTGCATCACTTGGTTATACTCAAGTGTTCCTTCTGACTGAACTCAGTTGGCTCTAGACCTCCTCCTCTCCTCAGATAGGTCCTCATCTTGTATGCATTGAAGAAAATGGGAATTTATCCACTGGCTTCAGTAGAAGCAGGATCAGGCTCACGTTCACCAGCACATCTGCTTCAGTCCAGTTGGAACTACACTCATAGGCCTTGGCTACACTTGGAGGTCTGCAGCGCTGGGAGTTACAGCTGTCTTTGTACAGCTGTGTAGGGAAAGGGCTGCAGTGTGGCCACACTGACAGCTACCAGTGCTGCAGTGTGGCCACATTTGCAGCATTTGCAGCGCAGTTGGGAGTGGTGCATTATGGGCAGCTATCTCACAGAGCACTTCACCCCATTTTGGCGCAGTGGGTTGTGGGAAGGGGACGGAAGGGTGCGGGTCATTCTAGCTTCCTGTCCAACGCCGCAATATGCATCAACTACATCCAGCATCCCTGTTTTCTTTCCGTCCATTTGGCACTCATTGTGACTCGCCCAACAGTTTCTGTCAGCGCGATTCTGTGGGAAATGGAGGCCGGAACTGCTTGAGGAGTATGCTGTTGAGTCTTGCCAGCACATTTCACGTTGCAGTGACTATCCTTTCCGCCCAAAGTGACAGGAGATCCGACGATGCATTCAAGTCTGCTGATGTGTTGACACAAATTGCCTGTGGAGTAACCGGACACTCAGCACGGGGAATGCTCACTTTGCCGCAGTGGAAACAGCACTGAGTGGTGGAATCACAAGTCTGCAAGTCTGGATACGAGCATGGGCTGCAGAACTTTCGGATGAGAAAAGCCAGCTTGTCATTGGACTGTGTGCTGAGCTCACCCCCACCCTGCGCGGCGCAGGACACGAGATGAGAGTCCTGCTGTTGGAGAAGTGGGTGCCTGTTGCAATCTGGAAGATGGCCACTCCGACAGAGAACGATCAGTGGGAACCAGTTGGAGTGGAAAGTCGACCGTGGAGTCGTTTTGATGCAAGTTTGCAGGGCCATTATCGCGATCCTGCTAAAGCAAGAACCGTGACTCTGGAACGTGCAGGACATTGTGGATTGCTGTGCAAATGGGTTCCTAACGTGGAGGGGCAATAGATGGGACGCGATATTTCCTATTCTAGCACACCCACTAGCATTCGAAGTACATTAATCGGAAAGGGGTATGTCTCTAGGGTTCTCGCAGGCGCTTGCTGGGACACCATGGGTGGTTGTCATGACATTAACACAGCGCTGGCCTGGCAATAGGTGCATGAGCATCAGCTTTCGGTGAACACTGGCCTGTTCAGAAAGCTGCATGGCGAGGGAACTTTTGTCCGCAGACCGGAAGATCACAGTAGGGACGTGAAAGCCCATTGGATCCGTGAGACCCGCTTTACCCGTTAAGCCTTGGCTGCATGAACCGTATACAGGGAGCGACCAAGGAGCAAGAACGTCAACTGAAAGGCTGAGCATGCGATGAACTGTGGAGTGTGCGTTTCGGTCTGATAACGGGACGCTGGGAGACTCTTTATGGAAGCTAGACCTTGGGGAAAGCAGCACCCTGCGGTTAATAGCCGCGTGCTGTACTCCATACGAATATTGTGAAGGGAAGGGTGAAACATTCATGCGTGATTTTTTTCATTAAGGGGCATGGACCTCTGAGGTTCAACGTCTGGAGGCTGAATTGCACGGCCAGAGAGATGGCTACTAGAGAGGCCAGCACAAGGTACTTCAAGGATCAGGGATCCTTGAGGGCCGAATTGAGGCTGAAAACCAACAGTAATGTTGGTGCTTTGACCGGAGGAAGTGCAGTGGTACAATGTTAAGGCAATCTGTTTCCTAAGCTGATTTACAGTGCTGTTCTTTCCTGGGCTAAGAATATCTTTGACTTTCTGAAATAAATAAAGACTGTGTTTCAAAGCCAAGAATCATTATTGAAAAGAAATAACTTATTGACCAGACACACAAACATGTTTGGAACCTAAAAGGAGGGGGGTGTGTGGGAACTGTTCCGTCACAGGTTTGAATATGTCCGTCTGGAGTGCTGGCAATGACTGCTGCACTTCAGGATGAGAATACTGCAGTGGTGAAGGGTTGACTGCAGAGGGTAAGGGTCGTAGTCTCAGGGCTGGTTGGTGAACGTACAGGTGTGGAGGCATCTGGTGGAGTAAGAACCTGGATGCTGGGAAGGGGTTTTGAAGCGACATTGGGCACAAGGGAAAGACTTTGGGAGGGGGGGGGGGCGGTAGTGCTGCTGCCTGCATGCTACAGCCCCTGATAGAGTCTGCTTGGCGACCAGGATGCTTATTAGCTCTTGTGCTTTCTTCCTGGCGGCTGCGTTTCCGGCGATCTGTTTCCCTTTCCCTCCAGTCCTGCATTTTTATTTCTCTGGCAGAGTGATCCATAACTGTTTGCAGCAGGTCACTTTGCTTTTCACAGCTCTTCTGCAAGTTTTGGAGTCTTGTGAGCTGATTTAACACGGGCAAGTGAGAATCAAGGTCGCTTGTGAAAAGGAAAAAGGCACAGTTAACAGAGCAGCATTTGTTATATCTGAGACAGTATCCCAGACAGGAAGGAGTTACAGTCTCACTTTAACATAATTTCCCATACCAAAGAGATGCACAAACCCACAGGAGCCCAGATGGTGAGTAAGGGGACTGATTGCTTTCCCCGCAACAAACCGCACACCCTGATCAAACAGCTGCAGGGGGGCACCTACAGTGAACACTCCCACATTTTCCACAGGAGTTAATCCTGAAGATATCTCACTGCTGCGGTCACCTGGAAAAGAAAGCGGGAGGGTCTTCTAACAGCAATGTGGACCTGCCCTCGCCCCTATGCAGCTTGCCTGTGTGCAGCAATGTCCCCCACCCTCGCGCACAGTCACGGGATGCGTTAGCTTTCTGGGACAAGGACCACAGTGGCTCTCCCTATAAACTGTGGTAAGCGTATGCCCACGCTCTGGCTGCAATTTTGAAGAGATTACCAGGCCGATACCGCAACATGAAGACTACATCAGTGGGCTCTTCCCACATCTAGGCATACATGCATGCAGCCCTAACCCCCTCCTCTCCCGAACATTTCCATCCTGAAAATAAAGCCGCTTACCGGGAACCCTCCTCTGCTTCCTTCACCAAGTACCGGCTGCTGCGACTGGCTACCTCCTCCTGCTTGAGAAGACTCCTGCTGAATGCTCCTGGGACTAGGATCTCCCCCTACCAGTACCTCACTCTCATTTCCTCCTCCCCCTCCTCCTCCTCTGCCTCTACCCTCCCCCCACTCTGAAGGTCCATCGTGGTCCTCGGATTGGTGGTGGGTCACCCCCATATCACGTCACTCTTTGTAAAAATGCAGTCGTGGGGCAGCAACCAGAGCGGCGTTTCCCTCACGGTTTGCAATAGGCACTCCGCAGCTCCTTCACTTTACCCTGCACGCAAGCACGTCTGGTACATGGCCCCTTTCCAGCATGGCCCTGATATCTACCCATAGGTATAGTAATTCTACGGCTGGAGCGCAAGTTGGACTGCACAGCTTCCTCCCAAACTGATGAGGTCCAGCAACTCACCATTGCTCCATGCTGGGCTCGTTCGCGCGTGGAGCATGTCACCTGGAAAGATTCACTGATTGCACTCCACACCTGGCTGAGCAAACAGAAGGGAATTTTTAAATTCCACCGGGCATTTAAAGGGCGGGTCACCTGAAGCCAGGGCAGTAGAGTTTGAACTGATGAGCAGAGTGGCTGAGCAGGCATTCTGGGATACCTCTGAATACCTCTGGAGGCCAATAACAGCGCTTTTGGTGGCCACACTGGCGAAGCAGCGCTGCATCACCAGCGCTGCAATTGTTATTCCCCAGGCAGAGGTGGAGTACATGCAGCGCTGTAGCCAGGGAGATACAGCGCTGTATGTGCCTTGCAAGTGTGAGTAAGTTACAGCGCTGTAAAGCCACCACGAGTGCTGCAACTCTCCAATGTAGCCAAGGCCACAGGGAGGTGACCCCTGAGACATGCTACCGCCTGAAACAGTATGAAGTTGTGGTCCCTTGTTGGATCGTCAGAAGTGAGGAGTGAACCCCATCTACCTGGCTTTAGAAGTATTAGCTCAAACAATAGAGGCTCAGAGACCCCGGTCTGTTAGCTTGAAGTCAACAGTAGATTCATACAAAGCTGTTTAATCCAGCCATTAGAGGAGGACAGAGAGCCACACTTCAAGAATGGGTTACAAAATCAGTAGCTGCTGAACATAGTACTGAAAATTTCTGAAGACAAAGATAACAATCAACTGCTATGCTGCAATCAATTCTGACCATTGTATCTCATAAAAGATATAGAGATGGGTGATGAAAATGATTGGAGAAATGGAAAGGCTTTGCTCTGAAGAGACAGGGAGAAGATCAGTATTGTTGAGTGAGAGAGGAGATGAGTAAGAAGGGATGTGATAGAGATGTACAAAATAAAGTATTCATGTTTTCTTTTTCTCATACCGCAATAATGAGATAATAAAGGAATGTGAAAGGCAGCAAAACTAAAACAAATAGAAGAAAATACTTTTTTGTTCAACCATGCACAATTAGCCTCTGAAATTCATTGCTACATGTTACTGAAGCCAAGAGCTTGCCAGGATGCAAGAAGATATGATATTCATATGAATGAGAGCATCCACAGTTACATTTTTTTTTAAATCCTCAAGTTAGGAAGAGACAAACCCTCCATGCCTCCATGGGATTAGGATGAAATTTCCCCTACAGTGAGATTATACCATAATTGTCCATTTTGTGGTTAAATAAAAAAATAATTAATGGATATATCTTATCTCCTAGAACTGGAAGGGACCCTGAAAGGTCATTGAGCCCAGTTCCCTGCCTTCACTAGCAGGACTGAGTACTGATTTTGCCCCAGATCCCTAAGTGGCCCCCTCTCAAGGATTGAACTCATAACCCTAGGTTTACCAGGGTAATGCTCAAACCACTGAGTCATTGCTCTCCCCACACACTTTGACCTTTCTTTGAAACATCTGGTACTGGTCACTGCTGGAGACAGACTACTAAATAATGTACCACAGCTCTTTGCTGGTATGGCAGTTCCTGTGTTCCTAAATAGATTGCTTGGGAAATAACACAAATGAGCTCCTCACTGTGTCCACCACTGTTTGTGCAGATAAGCGGCACCTATTGAATTTGCCCCTGTGCAGTGGAGTGCAGAAAGTAGACCAGATGAACCATCTAAGCAGCAAGCAATGCTGTGGAATGATACTAGGAGGGCTGTTTGCACCATTGGGAAGCAATTCCTATCCGCATTGTTGTTGTGCTGATGGAAATTTACAGGGAGGGAGATGGCGATTAGTCTGGTTTGAAATCAAGTGTAATCGAAACAGTCATACCACCTATACACCATTGGGAACACATTTGTGTATTATTGTGAGATGTGTTACAGGGAAGACAGAGGGAACAAAGGGTGATTATCACATCAGAATTCTCAAATGCATGCAAGACCTAATAGACACAATCTGCATGTGGCCTGCCTCAGGTGGCAACACCGGGCAGTCATAGCCTTGCCTGCTATTTTGTCAGCAGCAGTCTTACTCTGTTTCGTTACAATGTAAAGAGCTCGACTTATTGAATCGAATTCATGAGACAGCAAATCATTTGTAAAACAGCTGTAATCCACAGCTTTTAGTTTTATCACATTCAGACTTCCAAGTTACATATATACTAAAACTAAAGATACTATTTTTAGCTCAGAGAGGGGGGAGAACTAAGCATGAATTCTTCCATTTAATATGTAATATAATCTGATGTGCCAATACTAATTAGTGCTGTAAAGTAGCATAGGAACAGGAACCACATGCCAACAAGACTAGCAGTAGCTGTATCTCAGGGGAATCACCCTTAAATCTGTCCAGAGACAGATCTATTTGATGTGCTTGTCTTGATTTTTTTTTGTCCGTATAATAATAATAATTAATTAAAATAATAATAAAACTTACTGGCTTTTTCTGCTTCTTTTGAAGCTACATTATATTCAAGAGGACTAAACAAACATATCAAGGCTTTTAGCATAACATGGTACCTCTCAAGACAGGTAAGTAAAGGAGCAGAACTGCAAGTTTGGACCAACTCTTACATCTGACACTTGAATGTTCCTTAAACTTTTAACGGCCAAACTTTTGAAAGAGTTCAGCTGTTCACATTTAGGGCCCTTAATGGGAGCTGCAGCTGATGCATATGTGAGAACTTTGGCACTTGTGACCATCTGGCCCTAGTTTCCTAGAAATGGCATAAACACTGAATAAAAAGCCCCGTTTTCTCTGACCTATTACATGATACTGCAAAGTATTTTGGTTAGGGTGTGGTTAATGACTGCAGTAAAGCTGCAGAACTTCTCTTCTATGTGCAGTAGTTAGTAAATAGTTCAAGATACTAATCATGCAAGCAAAAGTACTTACCTGTATTTCATTGTGCCCTAGCACTATACATGGGCAGTGTGTATATATATATATACACACACACTTCTCAGAATATAGGATCTATTTCTCAATTATTTTGTTAAATAACTGAATAAATATTTTATAGAATATTTATTGAAGATCAAAAGCAAACAAAGTATACTCTTTTTCTTTCAATATCCTCATGTTTGCAGAAGATGTGTGTGGGTCTGATCCAAAGCCTTTCCCATCTTCAATATGCTTTGGATCAGGTGCTAAGCAGTCGTCTGGCATGTTACCATGGAGAAGTATAAAAGAACCAACTACTAAGTTAACACTTTCATGCCACAGAATGCAATCTGACAATCATCTTATATCCGTTATAATTTTGGACAGCTTATCTGTTATTTATGTGTAAAGCTCTGTTAGTGAAAAGTTCTTTGGAGAAGTTTAAATAAATTTTAGGAAATCTGATTTACTTTGAAGCTGGTCAGTGGGCTAAGGTAGGGTTAGGAAATGAGAAGTTGTTGAACTGTTGTTGATATTAAGAGGAGCTTCTTTTAAAGTGATGTTTCCTGTCTTAAAAGCAATCCTCTGAAACAAAACTCATCCATGACTAGCATTATGGTGATTATTTGAGTTCCCTGCTACTCTGTTCTAAGGAAAACAAACAAACTGCTTTAGTCCTCTCTGTTGTAACACACCCAGTAATCTAAATGGATATTTAAAACATATATTTTAAAACATTTATATTTAGGATAATTTCAGTTCAGTTGCTTAGCTGAATATGATAGTTTGCAGTGAAAATGCTAAGAAACAAGAACTCACTGCTGACTACCATAGATTATAAATGCAATATTTGCATACAATCAAAATTAGATTACAATTATATAGAATCAGATTCTAATATTAAAATATGTATTATGAGTTTTGATTTTTTTGTTTTAGATTGTATTTATTGAACTGACTATTCAAAAAGAAAACTGGAAAAAATAGGGAATAGAAGCATGGTCTTATGATGAAGACATTGAACAAAGAACTGAGGAGTTCTGATTCTGGCTCTGACACTTATCTGCTCTGTGGTCTTGGGAATAGGGCTAATATGCCTTTACCTACATAAAAGGAGACTCATGAGGATTAATCATATAATGTTTAATGTAAATGAATATTATTGATATTGTTTTACTGAATGAAAACTGAGGCAAAGAGACTTTTCTCAGGTCACACAATGAATTGGTTGCATTATGTGAAATATATCAGAGTTTTTAAAAACTATTCTATATAGCTCAATCACAAGATATTGCTTGCTTCCGAGAACTGGGCAGATTTTCATGGGAAGGTCTGAGGGCACATGCTTGACACAAAGGCTATCATTCTGCCAAATGTCAAGTCCCTGCTCCAAATCATGGAAGTGCCAGAGCTTCTCAAAGTAAAGGTTTCCAGAATTTTTTAACAGACATAGCAAGATATTTTTCAATAGCCTCATTCTCAGAAATGACTCACCAATTTTGGATGAAATTTTCCCATAAAATTCAGCCAGAGGCAGACAATGCAGCCTGGAAAATTTCAGCCTCATCTAATGGGGTCCTGGTCCAGGACTGGAGCTTCTAGGTGTTACAGTAACACAAATAATAAATAATAATATAATGGGAAATGTTGAACAACCTTAATGGTAGCTGCTGCAACCAGCCCTGCCTGTACGTAGTGGATGCAAACTATTTGGAGTTCAGTATGCCACTTGATATGAAGGCATCATGAAGTCTTGCCATCAGAATTAATTTGCATTGGTTGGTCTAGGAACATTTTCATGTGGACTGAAAAATATCTGGACATTTCAAATAAAGGTAACGATAAATAACACTGTATGATACTGTGGAAGGTTCTGGTGAGGTGTCCCAAGGATCAACATTAGGTTCACTACTGTCTAACATATTTATTGCATATTTATTTATCTTTCACGGAAGATAAAGAACATTTTGAGATTCAGAAATGTTCTAAATTGTGTGGTTTTGCAAATATCATTAAGGTCTGAAAAATAAAAAGGAACTTGGAGAGTTTAGAATTAAGGGCAGTAAATAATAGGCTCAGATTGGAAAAATGAATACACCTGGTGGAAAATAAATTGAAACATATCTATATATAATTGGAAAGAGAAACTTGGAAAGCAGTAATGCTAATTGGCCTGGGATAGCGAACCACGGCCAATGGGAGCTGCGATTGGCCAAACCTGTGGACGCGGCTGGTAAACACACTGGCTGGGCCTGACATGGTGCTTACCCTGGGGAGCCGCATGCCAGAGGTTGCCAACCCCTCCAGTAGTACTTACTTGCGCAAATAGTCCCACTGAAATAATTGGTATTATTCTATGATATTTTCTGCCATTTATTTATAAGTTTTTATCATTTATCCTGAAACTGCAGTATAGGTACAGGGTCCAGAAATATATTATAAATATGCTTTGTGTACTGTTCATAAGCAATATTCTAGACTAGGCCAAACACCATTATTGGTTTATGCCTTTTTTAGGTTCTTCTTTCTCTTAAAGTATTACCTTGTACCCTACCTATAAATTACTGTGCCATGCATTGAATTTCTCTCAGTTTCTCCCTTTAATGGAGCAATTTAATAATATTGTTAAAATATAAATTATACATCTGTGCTGAACATCTAGCTTTTTAAATACATTATTGATGCAGGTTTGAGGAGAGGATCAATGACAGCAGATAGAGTTAGGCTATGACTACACTAGCACTTTTCTCAGTATATAACTTATGTCACTCAGGGGTGTGAAAAACCCGCCCCTTTGAGCCGCATAGATACAGTGAGAGAAGTGCCAGTGTGGACAGTGCTATGTCAGTGGACGAGTTCTCCCACTGACATAACTACCATTGCTCACTGGGGGTGGTTTAAGTATATCGACAGAAGAGCTCTCTCCAGTCAGCATAGAGCAGCTACACGAGCGTTCTTCAGTGGCACAGCTGCATCAATACAGGTATGCCACTGTAAGCTTGCTAGTTTAGATATGACCTTAGTAATGCCAAAGAGAATGAGTCTTCACATTCAAGAAATGTATCACTTTCGTCTTTCATCTGCCAAACAACCCATAGTATAAGTAACATTGGCTTTGAAAGGAAGTAGTCACCAGCCTTTCTTCAGTGCCAGTGGAGAAGTCCTTTGGTACTTCTTCTGTGAGCCTTGGGAATGGAGGTGGAATTAACAACTAACTTTAATACTCACTCAGTCTTTAGAAATACATTATTTAAACATAAGTAATTTGAAAATGAAATGTATTTGTGTTCACTGTTAAACTTGTGTTTAAAAATTAATGCTATTTGGAAGATGATCGCTTTTCCTTCTAAACCACTTCCCCCATCTCCAAGTCTGAGCTGTTGCCAAAGATATGTTGTAATTGTGGCATATGTTCTTTTCTGTTGCTGTAACAGTATGATGGCACAGCCCAATTAGTATATAATACTTTAATAATAATACCTTAGTGTGAATAGGCAAGATATGGATAAGTAAAAGCAATATTATCAACTAGTTTAAATTATTCATACCAGGAAACTTTAATGTTATCCTCCTGTTTATGCATGGTTAGTTTTAAACTCAATCTTCCCATCTCTTTTTAAATTGCATCTTTTTCTGTAGGTCCTACGTACATATAAACACAGCTGTATTGCAAAGAACAGTCCTGAATTAGCAGGGTCATGGAAATGCTCTAATAGTATTAACATGCCTATATTTTATATTTGCATGTGTGTGTATATATATATAATGTATGTGTGTTACTACTATTAGAGTATCTCCATTATATACTTTATATAAACAAGCTTTATAAAAACAAAGTTGTACACAGGGGCCATTTGCAATACACAGCATGTGTGCTCAGTTTGGTTTTTGCTCAAGAAACATACCAGTAATGAAAATTTTATTTCTAAATATTCAGAGCTCAAAGCATCCATTTTGAAATCAAACATATAAGTATTAAGCTGAGGCAACTGCTTAATATTCTAGTTTCAGTGTTACATTGACCTTCCACAATGTGTTTTCTCAATGGCTCTTATCATGCAATAGACAATAAGCTCTTTGGGACAGTGAATTTTATTTTATTACATTTTATTTAGTTACATATGTGTACATAACCATTTACTCAGCATGGCACTCTGGCCCCCCTGTAGAGGCTGGGTTGATCAATGTGCTGTAGCCTTGACCAAGAGAGCTGAGTCTCTTAGCTTTTAGAGCCAGAGGTTGTGGGTTCAATCCCCGCAGTTAATAACTCACCTAAGGGTACAGTGTAATGTGCACAGCGCCTAGCACAGGGAACCCCAACCTCTGCCTCCTAGGGGTACACATACACAGAACCTAGCACAGTGGGGCCCAGGATCTATCTGCAGTCTTTAGGTGACAACACCATACATATAATACTTCAGTTCTGCCACAGCCCTATGACTGTAATATGACCTAAGGTAAATTACTTCAGACCAAAATTTTCAAGCTTTAGTACTTAGTTTGACAACTTAGGATATGTCTATACTGCAATTAGACACTTCCGGCTGGTCAGTGCCAGCTGACTCAGACTTGTAGACATTCGGGATCGGGCTGCAGCCTGAGCCTGAACATCTGCACTGAGTTATACAGACCCTTAGTCCAAGTCCCGCAAGCCCGAGTCAGCTGGCACAGGCCAGCTGCAGGTTTTTAATTGCATTGTAGACATACCCTAAATCCAATAACTGGATAACTAAGTAGAATTGCGAGGTTATTAATGTGTACTTAATTTTTAAAAGTCTCTATAACATATGCAAAGTGTTTACAAAACATGTACACATTTAAATTATATCCTTCTCTCCCACCCTTTGCAGGTTGCTTGTCCTAGATTATAAACTCTATGGGGCATGGATAATTTCCTTTGTGTAAGTTACCTATAAGAATTGAATAATAATTTAGATTTTATGTTTCTAACCTGAAGCACCCGCGTTTGAATTTTTTTTCCTTTAACTCCTTTAGGGCAAATCCTTAATTTGTAGAAATCATGGTAGCTCCTTGGAGTTATGACCACTTACTCAGGCTGATGATTTGGCCTTGTGTGCCTCAATTTCCATGTTTGTATAATAGGAATAATACTATTAACCTATTTCATAGATAGTATTTGTAAAGCACATTAGATCTTTGCCTGCACAACGTTATTTAAATGAATATTATATCTGATCATATGACCATTCAGTAAGAAACGTTGCACTCTTAAAGGTGTAGTAGTAAAATTTAGCTTTCTCTGAGCTTAATGGGCCTGAGTCTATGTTGCCCTGAACCCTATGTAGTCATTCACACAAGTGCAAAGTGATGAATTTGGTAGCATGTAACATCATTTTGCATTCATTCTCCCTATTGTAAATGACTGCACAAAGTGTATAGGTAACAGTGAATAAGCCCCAGAGAAGAAGATTATAAAATTTTCTCTACCCACTAGCTATTAAATTTTAAAATGGCAGTTGGAAAAAATGTAGATCTTTGTTTTGTGTTAACTTTTTGTGAACCATTTTTTATTTTACTCTGCCAATGAAAAGTGAAGAGCATAAGACAGACACAGCGTTCTGGGTTTTGCTTTTCTTTAAGTGTGATCATTTAGGTAATGAATCTAAACAGAGTAGTTCTGCCATCCTAAAAACACTTGAGGCAGCAGCCTTAAGTGAACAAACACAAAAGACTGTTCACTTGGTAGTTTTAGAGCATATTAAAACTTAAGCAAAGTTTTCAAAAATGAGTGTCTGAATTGGACTTACATATCTTATTCTATACCCATCTGGGTACCTTTCAGGTAAAATCAGTGGCTTTAGCAAAGTCTCCAGTGGACTTCATGGAGTCTCTGTCTTTGGGTGGTAAAAACTCTTCATGGGATAGGGGTTTTGTTCTTGACATTTTTAGATTTTATTAATTTACTTTAATTTTTTTAAGGTTGATTTGTTTCAGAGTGGGTTTTTGGGGGGGGGGTGGCGAGTTGGAGCTTTCTGAGTAAAATGCGTTATCTCTATTGTGAATGTCATGTCCATCATGGAAGGGCCTTTTCAAAGATATCTATTTTATTACTTTTAAAAGAAAGTTAATTCATACAATTATTAAATTAAACAAAAAAAAGTTTTGCACACAAGAGATGCTGTTGGTGAGGGGTGGGGAATAACCCTATTCTGAACTCTACTTATGTGGCTCTTTGGAATGCCAAAAGACAGTGTAAACTGATTGTGTGTTCAAGCTTTCCTATTTCATGAGTGCCTTGGCCAGTCCTGAGAGGATGAGGAGGAGAAGCTTGCCTTCTTCATGGAATGAGTTGTGTCGAGCTTGGGGAACTCATTTAAATAAGTCTCCACCCTCATCTGCATGAAGAAATAGGAACATTTTCCGTTTTAATGAGGGAAAACTGAGCTATAAGATTAAACTATCCTTAAATCCAATCTTTCTACATGCATTTTTTTCTTGTACAAGAATTTCAAGTATATCATTGTGTTACTTAAAGCAGAATTAGTTGTGCTATGCTAAGTCATTTTCTTTATTTGGAATCTAGTATGATTTGTTTTGAAAGTGAAGCATTAGGAAAACCATAGTAAGATATTCTTGAGATATGTCTACCTACGGGATTATTCCGATTTTACAGAAACCGGTTTTTGGAAACAGATTGTATAAAGTTCGAGTGCACGCGGCCACACTAAGCACATTAATTCGGCGGTGTGCGTCCATGTACCGAGGCTAGCGTAGATTTCCAGAGCGTTGCACTGTAGGTAGCTATCCCATAGTTCCCACAGTCTCTCCCTCCCATTGGAATTCTGAGTTGAGATCCCAGTGCATGATTGGGCAAAAACAGTGTCGCGGGTGATTCTGGGTAAATGGGTAAATGTCGTCACTCAATCCTCCCTCCATGACAATCATTTTGCGCCCTTTTCCCTGGATTGCCTGGGCAGATGCCATAGCACGGCAACCATGGAGCCCGTTCAGCCTTTTTTCACTGTCACCATATGTCTACTGTATGTTGCTAATAGATGCGGTACTGCAGCGCTACACAGCAGCATCCCCTTGCCTTTTGCAGGTTAGCAGAGACGGTTACCAGCCATACTGTACCGTCTGCTGCTTTGCAAGTTGACAATGATGGTTACCAGTTATATTGTACCGTCTGCTGCTGTCATGGGTGCTCCTGGACAGCCTTGGTGAGGTTGGCCGGGGGCTCATGGACAAAAATGGGAATGACTCCCCAGGTCATTCCCTTCTTTAAGTTTTGTCTAAAGGGAGAGTCAGTCCTGCCTAGAATATCAGGCAAGCCTACTAAAGAACCAGAGAGGCAAACAGACGCTCCGGGTCAGAGCCCCAGACATCCTGCAGAAATGATGAGCTGCATGCCATTCTAGGGGTGCCCCTGCAACAACGCTATCCTTTGTTTCCTTCCTCCCACACCCCTCCTGGGCTACCGTGGCAGTTATCCCCCCATTTGTGCTATAAATTAATAAAGAATGCATGAATTTGAAACAACACTGACTTTATTGCTTCTGCAAGCAGAGATCAAAGCGAGGAGGGGAGGTCAGCCTCCAGCTGCTACGATATTCCAGGCAGGACTGAATCTCCATTAGACATCAAAGGGGAGAGGGGAGGGCAGCCTCCTGCTGCTATGATATTCCAGGCAGGACTGAATCTCCAGGAGACAAAGTTTAAAGAAGAGAATGACCAAGAATCATTCCCATTTTTGCCCAGATGCCCCCAGCTGACCTCACTGAGGCCAGCCAGGAGCACTCACGGGACAATGATGATGGATAGCAATCATACTGCACCGTCTGCTGTCCGCAAGGCAAGGGAAGGGAAGGGGATGCTGCTGTGTAGCTCTGCAACATCGCGTCTGCGAGCAGCATCCAGTAGACATACAGTGACATTTAAAAAAGATGAGAGAGGATTTTTTTTTCCCTTTGCTTTCACGGAGGGGGCGATAACATATACCCTGAACCACCCGCAACAATGTTTTTCACCCTTCAGGGTTTGGGAACCCAGCCAAGAATTCAAATGGTTTTTGGAGAGTGCGGGAACTGTGGGATAGCTACAGTCATCAGTCACCTCTCCCTCCGTGAGCGTACATTTCATTCTTTGGCTTTCTGGTACGCTTGTCTCAGCTCCTTAAGTTTCAGCACTGTGTTGAGTCCCTGTTGTGGTCTCTGTCCATTATAGCCTTGGAGATTTTTTTCAAATGTTTTGGCATTTCGTCTATTGGAACGGAGTTGTGATAGAACAGATTCATCTCCCCATACAGAGATCAGATTCATTATCTCCCGTACGGTTCATCCTGGAGCTCTTTTTTGACTCTGGGACTGCATGGTCACCTGTGCTGACCAGCTCTCCACGCTGGGCAAACAGGAAATGAAATTCAAAAGTTCGCAGGGCTTTTCCTGTCTACCTGGCCAGTGCATCCAAGTTCAGATTGCTGTCCAGAGTGGTCACAATGGTGCACTGTGGGATAGGTCCCGGAGGCCAATACCACCGAATTGTGGCCACACTAACCCTAATTCAAAATGGCAATACCGATTTCAGCGCTACTCCCCTCGTCGGGGAGGAGTACAGATATCAATATTACGAGCCCTCTATATCGAAATAAAGGGCTTCATTGTGTGGACAGGTGCAGCGTCAATTCGGTTTAATGCTGCTAAATTTGAAATAAACTCATAATGTAGACCATGCCTGTGTCCCCTAAATCTTGCCTGCCAAGCATGAAAATCAGAGGTGAAAGCTATGGCACTTAAGCCCACCCTAATTCTGACAGCACAGAGGGCTGAGCCCCATTGTGATGGAGCAAAAGTGGTTGATTGTGGTTGATTGTGGCTTGCTTTTCAGGACAAGTTTGATTTTTACTGTCCTTTAACTTTGCCAAAACAAAATAATTTTATGTGAAACTGCTCATGTAAAATCCACTGCAAGTGGAGAATAATGTGGGACAGTTTGACGGTAATCAGACAAGGCATTTGTGATATGTGATAATTCAAACAGTTGGAGGTTTTCTGATTTGTTCTTTTATCTTCTTGTCTTAAAGCCAGTTTATTGTATCAGTTCTAAACTTAGTTTATTCCATTGTCCTCATCAAGGACTTTTGATGAAACTTGTAACAACGTGTTTGTTCTGGTGAGAACACTGACAGGGAGCAAGAGGAATTTAGATTCTGACAGCTCTTTGTTCAGTTTATAAATTCCATTAGGCAGGGCAAAATAACTTCACAATAGTAGACAGTCTTTCTGGGGCTGAGTAACCTGTGAAGCTTGTAAGTTGTACAGCACCGAGAAGGGTTGCTGAAGTCAAGATTCTCTCTGGTCCTGCAGAGTTTATAGCCTCTGCTGGTTCTCCAGATCTGTTAGGTATCTCTGGTATGCAGAATTTAGAAGCCCTACATCGTTTAGATCATGGCAACCTTTGGCACGCTGTCCGCCAGGGTAAGCACCCTGGCGGACCAGGCTGGTTTGTTTACCTTCATCCGCAGGTTTGGCCGATCGCAGTTCCCACTGTCCGCTGCTTGCTGTTCCAGGCCAATGAGGGTGGCGGGAAGCAGTGGCCAGCACATCCCTCGGCCAGCACCACTTCCCGCCGCCCCCATTGGCCTGGGACGGCAAACCATGGCCAGTAGGAGCCGTGATTGGCTGAACTTGTGGACCCAGCAAGTGAACAAACCGTGCCAGCCTGCCGGGGTGCTTACTCTGGCAGGCTGCGTGCCGAAGGTTGCCAATCCCTGGTTTAGATATAGACAAGAACCAAGGAAAAGATTCAAAGGAGTTGTGAAATGACTGGAAGAGGCATGGGAGAGGACTTTAGAATATAGACTAAAGTATGGCAAGGAAAGGTGAAATTCAGGGAAACAGTGGGAAGGCAACAAAGTAGAACTTCGTTTCTGTGTAGATAGGCTTGAAAAGCATGGTATGAGGTGTCATCCAGCATATTTATACAATAGTCTTGAAATGCACAATAATGTTTTTGCTTTCTGAGTGTTTTTGTTTATTTTGTTCTTATGCTGTGTCAGATTAAATTTCTTTTCTAATCTAGTAGCAGTGGACTGATACATGTAGAGCTCCAGGTAGTATTTGTTACTGGCAAATTTATAAACAGAGCACTATAGGAAGTATTGATTTAAAGTTTTAAAAGGGAGATGAGACGTTCACTATAATATTGTTAAATGCAGAGGCAGTAACTTTTTAGTAAAAACCCTTAACCAATGAGGACCCACTCCTCAGACTACCCAACTTGACTGTTCCAGTGCCAATTTCAGCTGAGCACCAGGTCTCCAGGCTCTAAAAACCTGATGGTGAGTATGCAAGAAATACCCTCTCTACACCATCAGGCGTACCCAGGAATGCTGGAGGCTGTAGCTATGAGATAAGCAGAGCCAATGCTGTGTGAGACAAAGAGGCACATCACCATGTCATGTTGTACTCTGGGTCAGACCCAAGCAGCCCACTGAGTTACAGTGATTTGTCATCAGATCTTTTTGAACCCACCAACTTCACTGGAACCTGCCAAAGTTGTGACAATTAAGTGCACACTCCCGGCTCCCCACAACCAGACCTCCCTGGATGCCTGATGGGAGGTGAAAAAAATCCACCCAGCAATTTGGCAGTGTAGCTGTATGGGAAAAGTCTTTTCTAGACATCAAACAGTTTTTCAGTGCTAGGCCCCAACATCACCAGCTCATGTGATAAAGGTGACTAAGGGCAGGGTTGGAACGGAGCCCCATTGGCTTTTCATTCAACATTCTTCATAAGCTGAATGAACAGCTGAAACTACATTTTCCTCTGATCCCTTTAGCAATGGTATTCTGACCCTTCTGATTTGCATTACTGAATAAAAAGTGAGTAGATTAATTAAATTTAACTGTAAAATTCATTGTTCAGTGATAGGAAGGCAATAGTTAATGACATTTCTAGGAAGATGCCAAAAAATAACATGCTGAGAATTCAGCTATTCCCCTTGTTTAAAAATGCGGGTTAATACATTTTCTCATTCAAAGAGTTCCTGCTTTT
Source organism: Chelonoidis abingdonii (assembly GCF_003597395.2). NCBI lineage: Eukaryota > Metazoa > Chordata > Testudines > Testudinidae > Chelonoidis > Chelonoidis abingdonii. The sequence goes on from NC_133769.1 coordinate 293,266,258, forward strand.
TTAAGGCTAGAATAGTACTTCTTGGTGGAAAATGTTTGTTCATACCATACATTTCCAGGAAATAATGGTGATCTAATGTTTAAAATTTGAATTGAAACACAGCTGATATCTGAGCTTTTTGCAGTCTCACTTAACGTCCTCCATGACAGATAGAGATCCATACAGAATGGCAGATTCTTTCTGAAGTAGGTCCATGTCAAGCAATGGTGCAAAGATATGTGTTCCCATCCACCCGTACAAAATAGGGGGTACTTTTTGAGACTGTACCATTTTTATTTTACGTACAAGATTTCCAAAGCATCAGCGGCTTCAAATGCATACTGCTGTCTCCTACAGTGCATACTAAAATGAATTATTGGTATCCTGAATTTACTGAAGTACAGACATGGTTAAACCCTCTTCGTTTTTGAGGGTTTTCATTTCTGTTTTGGGAAATCCTTGTGAGGTTTGTTAAGTTTTCAAATGCAGTTTCACAGTTTAAGGCCAGTTCAGTATAATTGTATGGACATTATTGTTGTTACTGTTGTTATTTATTTGTATTACTGTAGCACTAGGAGACAAAGACAGGAACTAGGACCCCATTAGTGCAAGGGACTGCATATACCCAGAACAAAAAGACAATACCTGCCCAAAGGCATTTACAGACTAAGTATAAGACAAGAGATAACAGGTAGAGACAAGCGGGATAGTACAATGAGACCTTACTGGTCAATATGGTAGGCAGGGGTCTCAACACGCCAGCTATTCCAAAACACTAGTCAGAACTACCACAATCAAATGTAGAGATTAACCTTGCCAAATTCTGTGACATGATTGTGGTAGCAACCAATCCACTCTATATCATGTATGTAATTTTCATTTTTTTTAAAGTAAAAGCACTAAAAAGTGTTCAGTGTCAGGAATGGGTGAGGTTCTGTGGCCTGCAATGTACAGGAGGTCAGACTAGATGATCATGATGGTCCCTTCTGATCTAAAAATCTATGAGTCTGTGATTCAAGGTGGTAAATTATATGGTCAAAATGATGCATTTTCCTCTGTCCCATTCTTATAACTACTTACCACCTCACTGCAAGATCAACACAGAAATTCCCAGACCAGTGGTCCACGTAGCTCAGATGATGATGGCTAGTGCATGATGTTTCAAAGGAAGGTACAAGAGTACATAGTGAGCAATTACAGAATAATTTTTTCATTAAGAATATTTCTTTATAACCACGTTAGTCAGTGATTGGAGTATGCCCTGAAGCATGATATTTTCTATCCTGTAAGTGTGTAGAGAATTATCTTATCTATTGAATTGTGCATGTTCTCATTAGCTATATAATATAATTATTCTTTTGATTATTTGTACTGTAATCGCATGTGGAGGCCCCAACTGGCACGGGTGTACATTTATACACAGGTACATATACATATATATACATACACACACACATAGAGAGAGAGACTATCCCTGTCCCAAAGATCTTACAATTTTAAATATGCGAAGGGGACATGGGGAGGGCAAAAAAAAAGAAAGGAAGAAAGAATTGTTACTATCCCCAGGCACCGAGAGGCTAAGTTAAAATCAAACAAGAAGTATATGTCACAGCCATAAATGGTACCCACGTCTGCTTAGTCCCAATGCATCACTTTAGCCACAAAACCAGCCTTACGCTTCACTGTATAGTATAATATAAATGCCTAATCCTTCTTTAGAATTCTGCTAAACTTATAAAGTCAAGATCATCTTGTACTAATGAGTTCCCCAGGTTGATTATGTATTGTATAAAGAAAGTATTTCTTTTAATCAATTTACAGTTTGTTGCCATTCAGTTTAATTAGATGTCCCCTGAGAGAGAGAGGCTAAAAAGAAGGCCTTCTCTGTACAATTTGGTATAATTCATTATTTTATGTACCTGTGTTATGTCTCTTTATTCATTTCCACTCTAAACTAAACATTCCCATTTTTTTCACTCTTTCCACATACAGAAGTCTAATGCCTCTAAACATTTTTGTCATTCATGCATTGAATTTTTTTGGGGGGGAGAGGGAAGATGTAGGTGAATGCCGTTCAGATCATGATCAATCAAACCCCCCAAATATTCCTTTCCTGGAATGGACAGGGGCTTTTAGAATATCTCATATATTCATATTTAGGAATTTCAGGTGTTAGGTCTCCCATTATGATCAGATTATTATTATTTTATTACTCATATTATTATTTTACTTTATTTTAAATGTTGCTACTTTTCTTTCACATTATATCTTCTCAATGTCCTGGAATTTGTTTGTTGCTCAAAATGGCAATGGAAAAGCCTTCAACAAAAACAATTAACATAGTTTAATTCCAAAAAACCAGAAGAGGATTAATTGATTGTATGATACTTAGTGTGTCTGAAGCAATGGATTTTGGGCATTTCTTATTAGCTCATCAGCAATGATATTCTGAGATACTTAGCATGCTAGAGATTATGAGGCTATATTCTGAGCCACCTACATGTAGAAGAAACGCACAGAAAGGTTACTAATTGTATCTTTGTACGAAAGAGTTTTATTAGATTAAGTGAGGTCTGTAAAAGCCCAGCAATTGCTTTTTAGAGGTCATTTTGCAGTGTTGCAATCTGGAATCAAATACTGTCTACTATTAATGGTAAGCCAGTAGAGAAATGTTGTTCCGATTCAATGATGTGGAAATATTAGTTGGATTTTATATTGCTGATGAAGTATGCATATTTTTCACCTCATCCTTGATGTTTTGCCCCTTCAGCCATGAGCTGCCACATTGAACAGAAACAAATCTCCAGTGGCCTTAAGAACCAAGTGTGAACTGCATGTTAAATGTGCATTATCAATTAAATGTTTAAATTGTCTTAGCCAAATATTTAATATCAGTGACTAAAAATATAAAATGTTCCTTTTTTTCCCCCCACAGTCTCCAAATGTCCACAACTATCCAGACATGGAAGCTGTACCCTTGTTGTTAAATAACATGAAGGCAGATCCCCCAGAGGATTCATTATCTACAGACCATTTCCAAACACAAACTGAACCAGTGGACTTGTCAATAAACAAAGCCAGGTCATCCCCTATAGCAGCCTCATCTTCACCGGTTTCCATGACAGCATCAACCTCTCCTCCTTCTTCTACTTCAACTTCTTCTTCTTCTAGTCGGCCCGCTTCCTCCCCTACGGTAATAACATCAGTATCTTCAGCGGCATCTGTCCCATCAGTATTAACTCCAGGCCCTCTTGTGGCCTCTGCATCTGGTGTTGGAGGCCAGCAGTTTTTGCACATAATCCATCCAGTACCACCTTCAAATCCCATGAACTTACAGTCCAACAAAATGAGTCATGTGCACCGCATTCCAGTGGTGGTGCAGTCGGTGCCTGTAGTCTACACAGCTGTGAGATCACCTGGAAATATGAACAACACTATAGTAGTACCGCTGTTGGAGGATGGGAGAAGCCATGTTAAAGGTAAGACAAGCTGGCTTTGCATATCCCAGGCTCATTTGAAACCATTTGCATATCAGGAGCTATAAGCTTGGCTGGTCAACATTGTAAAGCATAAAGTAACCTGTGGTAGCTGAATAACAGTTCTTTTGAAAATGCTGTTAACTTTATAAACCTATTTTTTTCATCTGCTGAAGCTTATTTTACCACAAAGTTTAAGAAACCTTAAAACTAAAGAACAGATGGGTCCGGATTCATCCTTGGTGTAACTTAATTGGATTCAGTAGAGTGGTATCAGAGATAAACTGTGTCCGTCATGACTAATAATCATCACTTTGGTATTTGAGTGCCTGGCACTGAAATTAGGGAATATGAAGATAGGGAAATAGTAAAAAGCCACTCACAAGGACCGGGAGAAACAGGTAGTTGGAGTGGACTTAAGAAAGGCAAAGGAGAGAGAGGTTCAGTTTGAGAACAGCCCTGTTGCAGGAATATGAGAAGGGAAGGCCTCCAAAGCAAAAGCTAGTGACAGATGCAGAGTGGAAGGTACAGAACCAGGTTTCATTCAGCCTAAGGAGGGCCAGTGGGAGACCCTGCCTCAGGTTGTTTCTGTTAGAATGAACAGTAGAATGGAAGGAGACAACAGGGAATGTGAATAGTGCAAATCAGTTTTACGGAAATAGAACCCAAGATGCAAGCATGAAAGTAGGAGAGAATGCATGAGGAGAGTGTGGGCTGAATGGTGGGCCTATATTGAGAAAGATCTCCAAAGAGGAGGAAAATGAGAGTGGAGAACAGTTGAAGAGTTGTAAGGGCAAAGACAGAGAGCAAGAAGATGACACTGAAGTTATAGGAGAGGAGGAAATATTAGGAATTGGGAGAGCTGAAGAGGAGTAGTTTTGATGAGATGTGAGGAGGAAGGGAGACAGGAAAAAGGTGGAGGGAAGGACACAGAAAATAGATGTGTTTAGATCGGTGGTGGGCAACCTGCATCTGCCTAGATACTATGTTGATTGATGCTTTATAAGCAGAATGGACCAAGAAATGTTAGTGGCAATGGTAGGAATGTGAGGGAGGCTATAGTCAAAGATCATTGCATGTTGATAAGTAGAACATGATCACATCTCCTCCCCAGAAAATGAGCTTTTGCTCCAAGCTGCAGGGGAGAGTATTAATTGCTAATCTCACTTTTAGGGCTCATGAGACAGAAAAGCATTTAGCATTATGCTTTATAACATCCCTAGAGTTTCTTATTGCTTAATTAAGAGATTCATGCAGTCATTCCCAAAAGATTCTTTCTTTTGACTCGTCTGTCTATTTCTGGTGTAATATTATTACGTTTGTTAGCAATAGTGGGGTTTTATGGTTTTTAGTAGCATCATGGTGTTCATAAATCTTTGTTTTTCCCCTCCCATTGCCTCAGTCTCCTAGCTTTAGTATGGAAGTCAACAAGCCAAGCCTTTTGCAAAAATGGAACTTACCCTCCTTATAGGCTCAGAACATGCAAAACTAACTCAGAATATATCTCTTTTTTTGTTCTGACACTGGAAATGATGGTGGGTTAAGACATTTTATTACACTTTATACAGTGACATAATTTTAGGGCCCTATGCCATTATGTAAAAAATGATAAATGAAAGCAGCATGGTGCAACATACTGTAAAATAATTGTAAAATAAATAATCTTGATTTGATGTTTTGTTTTGGAGTTTTCCACTGGGTTTGAGCTGAATCTGATCTTGAGCTTGACGAGTATTGTCCTAAGGTACAGAAACTGTTGGTTTACTTTTCAAAGGTGGTAACTGGCAATGGTTACAACTACATCTGTAGTCAGTACTTTCCCAGTTTGTGAAAGTGGAAACTCACTACCCCCGTTCACCAGCAAAATTCCAGAATTTAGTGTGCTGTAGGGATTTCAGCCCACAAGCTTCAGATGCAAACATACTGAGCTACCCTGACAACCTCTCCTTTGTGCTATTATTGGCAGAGATCATTACCCAGCACCACTGCACCTCTTAATGTTCAGCTAGAGAAAAAGAAGGGATTAAGCTGTCCTTTAATTTTTTTCTCTTTAGCTGCACCCTTTCTGCTGTCACTGATACTTTTGATAGAAATGTACAAATTAATTTGAATAATTATAATAAAAGGATAATGATAACAATCTACAATAGGTAGCCATCCTTTGTTAGCTCTTTCTGGCATGTGTTTTCTTTCTTTGTTATGTAAACCAATACAAATAAGAAGGGCAATAAACAGTATATTTTGCATAAATTAACAGCTAAATCTTAGTTTCATATATGCACATCATAGTTTAAATTCAATGGTGAGCTTTTTCGGTTAACGTACGTAATAAGTATATATGGATAATAAAAGGGCATTGCTCTGCAAATTAAACTGGTGTCAATATCCTCGAGTCAAATGAATGAGACATGCAAATTCAGAATTATCTAAAACAGGGGTCGGCAACCTCTGGCACGCGGCTCACCAGGGTAAGCAACCTGGCAGCCTGGGCCAGTTTGTTTATCTGCCACGTTGGGATCCGCGGTCGGCTGAACCTGCCGATGCAGCAGATAAACAAACTGGCCTGGCCCATCAGGATGCTGCCCTTGGCGAGCCACGTGCCAGAGGTTGCCGACCCCTGATGTAAAATCTATGTGTGCCTTCAACTTTCGCCTGATGGTTGATCATTTATATCAATGTAAAAAGTAATGTTTAGAGACCAATTTTTCCCTCAGTTAACATGAGCAATTGTCAGTGGCAAAATCTGGCTCTTAATCTGTACATTCTTTGTGCCATGCATTTATCTAAGTCAAAAGTAGCATTAGTGTTACTAGGCTCAATTCAGGAAAGTGCTTAAGCATATGCTTAAGTCGTGTTGACTTCATTGGGACTTAAGTACATGCACTTGTTTAAGTGCTTTGCAGAATAAATACTTTTCTCTATCAGTGCCCATAGATGTTATTGTTGAGTGTGCTTTTTCCTCTTCTTCTGTCTCCTTGCCCAGCCACCCATCCAGCTACTTTTGTTTTGCCTAAAAACGCATTTTGTTTTTTGTATATTAAGAAAACATTCCCTTCCTCCCATCTTTCTCTCTAACATCTCATCTCCAAATGATCCTTTTGCCCAAGCACTGAAACGTGCTTTCTGCTCCAGCCGCCTACATTTCTTCCCCTAGCTCTTCCCTTGAACCATACAATCTGGATTTTCTTCTCTCCAACAAAACTGCCCTGATTCCTAACTACTACCTTCTAGCTAAGTCAACAGGACACTTCTCCATTCTTAGTCTGCTTGAATACTCTTTTCCCCTCAATACCTTCAAAATCTCCTCCTCCGCTTTATTCCTCTTATTCGCTGTCCTGATTCTCCTCCTTATCTTACCAACTACTCTTTTAGTGTCATCTTTGCTATCTTCTATCTCATCTCATGTCTGAAATGCCCCATTTGCATGTTCCCCCATTATCTCAAACTCTTTCTCCAAAACTGAGAGCCAGGTGTGAATGCAAAGAAAGATAGACAGACTTAATGAGCGGAAGCGTGTGTGTGTGTCTGTGTGTACAAAACTCATGAATTCCCCTTTGAAAAACAATTTTAAAATTCAGACTTTTTTTAGGTTTTCGTTGTACAGGAGCTGTTCCAACACTTACTTATTCATTTTACTGGTTACTGGCCAGTACACAGAAATTTGAAAACATACACAGTATCCAAATGAAGCTGCAGTCTCATTTCTGTGCCTGCTATAGTCTGACTGTCACACCGAAAGTGTTAATACAGCATTTTAGGACATGACATCTCCTTTAAACTTTCAGCTATTGTCTTATTCATTTACATGCTTTTGCGGGGTGGCATGGAGTAATTACCTACAACAAAGAAGAAAAGTCCCAATCTGCAAACAGAGCCTGAGCCTGAGAGGTGCTTAGAGCCCTTAGCAGTCAGTGAGAGTTGAAGCTGCTTAGCACCATCTGGGGGGCCAGCAGTTTGAAAAATCAAACCCACACTGACTTAGACGCAGTCATGCTGTGCATCCTCACCGGCCATTGGCGTCAATGGGACTTTGCAGACTATTATGGAACAACACTGTATTATTAATAGGGAGTTTCAGAAAGAAAAATCTTATTTAACAAAAAAGTTGGCTTAATAAGGATGTATAAAAATATTTGATGGCACCTTGATAAATTGAGGGGTAGGAAGTGACCTCCCAATGTTAATGTAGGGAGAGACAAGGTGGATGAGGTAATATCTTTTATTGGACCAGCTTCTGTTGGTGAGAGATAAGCTTTTGAGCTTACACAGAGCTCTTTTTCAGTTCAGGAAAATTTACTTGGAGTGTCACAGCTAAATACAAGGTGGAACAGACTGTTTAACATAACACATATTTCAAGGGACCACTCAAGATGAAGTGGCCTGGCTAAAGGTCTGAATAATTTACTTCAATTTTTCTATATATAGTACAAGAAGGTATAGATATAGAGTTAAGAGTATTATTTCCAGTGGGTCCTATCCCACAGTCCTTTCTCAGGCAAAGCTCCCCTTTACTTCAACTGATGTTTTATCTCAGTAAGTGCGGCAGGATTAGGACAACTACATTGTGATTTATCGACAACTTTGGGAAATGCTTTTGGTGACCACTATTACTATGCAATAAATACTCCTGGGGGAATTCTGCACCACTGCGCTCACAGAATTCCTGTAACCCTACCCTGCTGAGCCCCCATCACTCCTCAGTCTTGGGGAGCTGCATGTTCTCTGCACCCACTCTCTTGCTTCCCTCCCCCATCACTCCTCAGCCACGGGGAGCTGCTCCCCCATTCGCCCAGCCTCTGTGCATCCAGAGCCCCCCATACCCAAATGCCCCCTACAAACCCCCTGCACCTAAACTCCCACCTTGCCCAGTGCCACCACCCCTGCATTCTGATCCCTGCCAAACCCCTCCCTCCTGCATCCAGACCACCACCCCTGCACCCAGACCACCCCCCACTGAGCCTCCCGCACTTGAACCCCCACCCTGATGAGCCCCACCCCATATACACCTGGACCCCCCACACCTGGACTCCCCTGCTGATCCCCATCACCCTGCATCTGGACTCCCTGCTGAGCTCCACCCCTTGCATCTGGAGCCCCCACCTGGCATCCAGGCCCCTCTGCTGAGCCCCAACCACCTTCACCCAACCCTCCCTGCAGAGTCCCATTTCCCCAGGACCTGGAACTCCTCTATCCCAACAAGCCCCTGTATATCCAGATCCCCCATTGTGCCACTTGCACCCAGATTGCCCCACACAGAACCCTCTCACCTCACACCTGGATCCCCCCACACTAAGCCCCTCCACACATGGATCGTGCCAGGCTGAGCCTGGCTGCCCACATCTGGTGCACCTATCACAGTGGGACAGGGCCCTAGGGTGTTTCTGGGGCAGGCCCAGCCCTTGCACTATGTCAGGGTCAGGTGCAGCATCACCATCAAGTCCGTGTCCTGGGGTAGGGGGCTGCAGGGCGATCTCCCTCCTCCATGCAGCCAGTGGCCTGTGCTCCCCATTGCCATGCTGGAGCCTCCACAGTTATTTATTGACAAATAAAATGTGCATAATTTTGTAGAATTTTAAATTTTTATTAATTTGATGCAGTATTTTTAATTTTTTAGTGTAGAATTCCCTCAGGAGTAAATAAAGTATTCCAACGTGTTAAAGACTCCTGAAAGACTTGAATAAAATATTTTTGTTCAGCAATGGTGACTGTTGATATAAGGCAGTGGTCTCCAAACTGTGGGGCACTCTCCCCCCCCAGAAAGCGCAGAGGAGGAACATTCGGGGGATCATGTGGAGGGGCCTGGGACAGCCCCCACAGAAGGTGGGAATGGAGTGCCCCCTAGCCCTGCTCTGACCCTACCTCCAGGCCCAGCTCCATTCCGCCCTAAACCCAGCCTCAGCCCCACTCCACCCCTGCTCTGCCTCAGCCCAGTTCCTCCCTCATTCCCTCTCCACCCCCAGCCCAGCTCTGTCTCTAGCCCCAGCTCCTTCCCCATCTCCAGTGTAGCCTCCAACTCTGCCTTCAGCCAAAACGCCTCTGCTGAGCCAACTGTGCAGTAATGGAGGTGGGGCATAGAGAGATTCCATAACTGGTAAGGGGGCATATGACAGGAAGTTTGGGCACCCCTGCTGTAAGGGATAAGTAAGGTTTAGGTAGCATCTGTAGTTGACCTATACTTAAGTTTGCCTGATATTTTATTCACTTGCTCATAACTTTGTCAAACTTTATCCATTTGGGCTGAAATTTTCCATGCCAGGTGTTTGCTTCTGACCCTGCCAGCAGGTAGGGGATCTTGGGGGACAACTACTGCACTGGTGGGGTGCAAAATAAACTTTATTAAGAAAATGCAAAAAACAGGGAAAATTTAATTGTGAGGGGAATGGGGTTTGTTAAGGTAGACAATTGGGGAGGGGTTTCTTTTAGTAAATAGTATAGGGAGTTTCAGTAGTGGGGTACAACACAGTGAAGTACAATACAGTTGGTAACCAATTAACACTGAAATATAAATGTAACAGGTAGCTAACAATTTCTTATGTAAAGGGTGTGTTACAGCAGCATATAACCAACTAACAGTTATGGGAAAATGTGTTAAATATCCAACACATCTAGGTAAAGTGTGTCACAGTGGTATAAATGTAAAATGTGAGGTGTGTTAGCAGAGAAAAGGGTAACCAATGGGGTTTTTATGCTGACTTCAGAATAAATTGAGGTTTGGGGCAGCGGAGAAACAGACTGTTAAACCACAATTTATACAGAACACAGCAAATCTTATCTATGAATCTTACTTAACCAAGACTAACACAAATTAGCAGTAACAGAACACAGTGCATACAATTTTAAACTTAACTTACAGAGCACAATACAAACATATTCCTAACCTAACTTTAACCACGAGCTATGGCAAAGGAAATTACAACTTATCTAGACTAATAACCTGATTCTAATAGGTGCACCTTAAGGCAGCATGGGAGGGGGCTGCAAAGCCTGGCAGCGCAGGATACAAGTCAGGAAAGGCACAGCCCAGCAGCGCAACACGGCTTATTTTTAGCAGCAAAGGCGCTGCGGAGCAAGAAAACAGATTATAGATACAGACCAAGGAGTTAGCTTGGGTCTGTCTGCTTGGGAAACAAGGCCAGCAGCTAGGACAGGGTGAGCCTGCAAGAGAGAGAGCTCTTACCAATCCCCAGGACAGCAGCAAACATAGAGAGAGGAACAGCAGTAGCATCGGAGGATGGAGAGAGGACTCGATTCGCTTTCAAGTATCAGGAGATCTCACAGGCACAAACTTGTTGTTCATGGGAGGGATTTTTAAAAAATGGGGGTACGTCAAAACAAACAAGAGCGGAGAGAGGCCCCCCAAAAGACCCCATAGCTGATCAGTCCAGGTGGCAAACCAAGGACTTCTCCGGGGTCTGATCAGAAAATGTCTGGTTTTATAAAGGCAAATTGGGCAGTTTCCCACCAAGTACTTTTGATTGGCTCCTCTTGATACAGGGGAGGAGAGGAGGCAGGGAAAAACCTGCAGTGAGCATAGGCATGCACTGGGCATGTTCTGAGCCACAGGTATGACTCATATGTTTAATTAGTTGGCCACTTCAGGTCTTGCATTTCTGGGTAGCGCCCCCCATCATCCGAGCCCGGGTCTGAACAAAGGAGTCAAACACAGAAGCAAGAAGCCCCTTCTCTAGGCAGGGCAGTGGCTCCAGTTAGTCTGTACAAGCCATCCCTATGAATAGGGCTATGACTTTAGTTAGCACAATGGCCAGGAGGGGCAGCCACACATGAGAAACAGAAAGGAGAAGGGAAAAAGGAATGCTAGCAGGGGGACCGCTGTGACAGACAGCTTCAGGCTGATTTTGGGATTTGGCAGTTTCAGCTAAAACTGTTCAGCAGTTTAGGAGAACAAGATTATAGGAAAATGTATTGATTTGTCATGTTAAAAAAATTGTACAACTGTTTTGTTGAGAAGTTCTAGCACCTCCACGCTTTGGCTCAGGAACTTGAACTATGGCTGAGGCTGTCACCCTTTTATCAGAGATGTGGCTTTTGCCCTCCCTGTGAAAACTTGCACAAATGTAGCCAGTTTATGAGCCTCTGAAAAAAATCTCAGTTCACACATGCTCAGATAAATGGTCATGTTATAGTCAGGCAGCTAAATTCACTGGAAGATCTCATCTGCACTGAGCTCCAACCCCTCATAGCTCCTACGCATCAACTGATTGGTGCACATCATCCCCACAGAGCAACTGAGTATGCTCCATCTGTGGGCACCAAGGAGGATTTTCTCTTAAAATGTTTTTCCTGGCTGCAGTGGGAAACTTGTGCTAAGCACAAGAACTCGGGATAGGGAGACTTTCTCTTCTGCTCTCAGTGATCCCCCTGCTGGTAACTAGTCAATATGAAAGAGAAAGGAGAAAACAGCCTGACTTGAGTCCAGATGGACTACATCATATGAGGAACATATTTCACATGTAATTAAAAAGTTGTCTTTTATATGTTCTCCAGTAGCTAATATATTAATCACTAAGAAAAACATTACTAGTTTGGGTAGGTATTCCCTATATTTACAGTAGGAAATACCCCATTACTAGACTATTTTTACTCACTGGTAAGTTGGTAATAGAGTCTTTTAAGCTATTAAGGATGCACTCCATAGGAGACTGTTTGTCTTAAGTAGCAGTTTATGCTATAAAGTTAGAAACTCAACACTAAGCACTATTCAATTTGTACCATGACTCTAAAGGTCAGGTAATATGGGTCTATATAAACTATATTTGTTGTTTTATGTGGAAAGACTGATTTTTCTGTGTCTCTGCATCTCCATGCACTGTTAGTTTTGACCTGTTTTCCGACAGGGTGGAGTTTCTCTGCTATTTTTTTTTCTTTTGGGTGTGCACAAAAATCCATTGAGGCTGAACACACTCCACCCAAGCTTCCTCCTACGCATTTACTGGATATCTAAAACGTTTGCAAGCTGAATACACCCCCCTGTTTTGTTTGGCAGAACCATCAGTGGTTCTGGGAAAGGAGCAAAGAATGGCAGTGACTAGCCACAGAGTGAAACAGAAAGAGAAGAGATTTATGTCCTAAGGTGGAATTCACATTACTGTAGAAGCTTCATTTATTTAAGAATCCAGAGAAATAGCCATTTTTCTGGAATGAAGGAACTGAAACATTGGTAGGACAAAAAATATTTTTTATCATGCATTTGAGACAGAGGCTGTTTTTAAGGGAAGCCGAATAAAATAATCATGCTTAAGTAAGAGGACTCCTACAGCACAAGACTTTTATTTTAATTTTAAAATAAATACTATAGACTTGCCAATGTCTGATTTGGTTTTGTCCCATCTTGAACTACTATTTCATTTGCTCAAAACCCTTTGGCCTCTTAAAAGACTGTATTTCATTCGTACATTTGTTTGTTTGGCACCAATGAAGCGTTTGGTGCTGTACCAGTCCTGCAGAGAGGCTGGCACCAGAATGTTCACTCCACACTCAGATCTCAGTAGGAGGAGTGAAGATGCTGGGTGCTTCTCCCTACTTGAGTCTGCCCAGCTTTCCAATTCCCGCTACCAGGTCTGAAAGGGAGGAGACATGTCTACATCTCATTCCTTCCTATACTATATTTGCTAGCACCTAGAGACAGTTTGTTGTGGTTTGGGGGGGGGGGCAGGGAGGGTTACACTCTTAAGGCTTGGTCTACACTACACATTTAAACCGATTTTAGCAGCGTTAAACCAATTTAATGCTGTACCCGTCCACACTACAAGGCCCTTTATATCGATATAAAGGGCTCTTTAAATTGGTTTCTGTACTCCTCCCCGACGAGAGGAGTAGCACTAAAATTGGTATTACCATATCGGATTAGGGTTAGTGTGGCCGCAAATCGACGGTATTGGCCTCCGGGCGGTATCCCACAGTATACCACTGTGACCGCTCTGGACAGCAATCTGAACTCAGATGCAGTGGCCAGGTAAAAAGGAAAAGCCCCGCGAAATTTTGATTTTCATTTCCTGTTTGCCCAGCATGGAGCTCTGATCAGCATGGATGGCAATGCAGTCCCAAATTCAAAAAGAGCTCCAGCATGGACCGTACGGGAGATACTGGATCTGATCGCTGTATAGGGAGACAAATCTGTTCTATCAAAGCTCCGTTACAGAAGCGAAATTGCCAAAAGCGTTTGAAAAAAAATCTACAGGCTACACAGTGCTGCGTGACAAGCGTTAACGGGAAGCCAGAGAACTCAATGGACGCTCATGGAGGGAGGGAGGGAGTACTGAGGACTCCAGCTATCCACATCCCAGCAGTCCCGAAAAGTATTTGCATTCTTGGCTGAGCTCCCAATGCCTGTAGGTCAAACACATTGTCCGGTGTGGTTCAGGGAAATAGTGCGTCAATTTACCCCCCGCCCCCCCCACGTGAAAGAAAAGGGAAAGAATCATTTCTTGACTCTTTCAATGTCACCCCTGTGTCTACTGAATGCTGCTGGTAATGCGATGCTGCAGCAGTGAAGAGGTGGCATACCGGTGCAGAAGGACTGGTAGCCGTCCTCATCATGGTACCGTACAAAAGGACTGGTAGCCGTCCTTGTTATCACCCGTGAGTGCTCCTGGCTGGCTTCAGGTGAGGCTGGCTGGGGCCCTGGGTGAAAATAGGAGGTGATTCTTGGGTCGTTCCAGTAGATGGTACAGAACGGCTGGTAACCATCCTCATCATATAGCAACTGGGGGCTTGAGCCATCAGCCCCTCCTTTCCTTGTAAAGAAAAGATCTGTCCTGCCTGGACTGTCATAAGCGGCGGGAGCTGCCTCCCCCTCATTTTATCTCACAATACAAGTCACTGTTTTCTTATTCCTGCATTCTTATATAACTTCATGACAAATGGGGGGGGACACTGCTACGGTAGCCAGGAAGTTGGGGGAGGAGGAAGCAACAGGTGGGTTGTCGCAGGGGCACCCCCATGAATGGCATGCAGCTCATCATTTTCTGCGGGATCTGGCACGGAGCAGGTTTGCTTTCTGATACACTGGTTCTCTAGCACATTGCCCCTAATCTGGCAGGACTGACTCATTTTTAGAAACCCATAAAGGAGGGATTGACTCGGGAGAGTCATTCCCATTTTTGCCTTTGCGACCTAGGCCGACCTCAGCCAGGGGACCCATGATAGCAGAAACAGACAGAATGACAGATAACCGTCATCTCATGCTAATTTACACCAGCAGCAGACGGTACAGAATGACTGATAACCGTCTCTGACTATCATGCAAAAGCAAATGAATGCTGCTGTGTAGACTGGAATATTGCCTCTGTCAGCGGCATCCCAGTACACATACGGTGACTGTAAAAAAAAAAGCTGAACGGGCTCCAGTGGTTGCCGTGGTATGGCGTCTGCCCATGGCCAATCCAGGGAAAAGGGGCGAAACGATTGTCTCCGTTGCTTTCCTGGAGGAAGGAATGACTGACGACATTTACCACAGACCACCCGCGAACAATGATTTTTGCCCCATCACGCACTGGGCTCTCACCCAGAATTCTAAGGGCGGGGGAGACTGCCGAGAACTATGGGATAGCTACAGAATAGCTACCCACAGTGCAACGCTCCAGAAATCGACGCTAGCCTCGGACACATGGACGCACACCACCAAATTCATGTGCTTAGTGTGGCCGGCGTGCACTCGACTTTATACAATCTGTTTTATAAAACCGGTTGGTAAATGGAAATCCATAGTGTTAGACATACCCTAAAATCTTCCTGAAGCAAGTATAAGGAGGGTTGAAATATGCCCTGAGGCATTTTTGGCCATTGCCTGCTTTGTGCATGAAAGAATCCATGCTGTTCTACAACTTTTGCATCCCCATCAGCACACATCATAGTACAAAAAGCTAGAACTGAGCCCCAAAACTGTTATTGATATAACTGATACAGTTAGGATAGAACCAGGCACCCATCAAGAGAAATTTGAGGCCCAGTAACCTCATGTTTGCTGGAGTCCCACCCTCTCTCCATTTCACTTTAATTTACAGCAGATGTACAGACTGAGGGTCCTATACAATTGTTCTGCCTTCTGCTCCCTTAAGCTCCTGTTTATTTGATACACCTGTTGTAACTCAAAGTACTATACGGGATCTTTTCAGGGGATTAAGGCAAAACGCCACATTTATTGTAATACACGGTATTAATTAATACTCTGTCATATGCATATGATATATTAACAGTCATGCATTCACACACACAACACCACAGACACAAACACACCACGTCGTGCTGTTGTTACCAACTAGTGTTGCTCCCCTTAACTGCACATGGCCAGGTGAGTTAGATGGGGGAGGGGTGGAGCCAGGCTTCTGCCGATCCGGATCGATGCTCCGATGGTGACAAGACGAGACCCAGGGTCCTTCTGCAAGACACCTTGTATTTATAGCAGCTTCCCTCTTATGCAAATCCAGACCAGATTCAAATCTGGGTCTGTGTCCGTTGGTCTGCGCTTTGTGCTGCTTTTTTTTCTGGTGTTGTCCAATGCTGCTCAAAGAGGGCGTTTCTAAAGAAGGTGCTGCTTCTAATCCTGAGGTCGTCAATATGTCTGCTTTCTTTATTGGGACCCCATTGACAAGTTGTATTGTCCTTTGCTCTGGCTTCCATTCCTCTTTAACTGTTGTAGCTGCTGGAGGTGGGTGTCCTTCCAAGCCTCACTCAATTCACACCTCATTCAGTCAATGGGGCAATTGATTACAGAGTGTGTGGGGGGGAGATTTTAATTCTACTTCTGCAAAAAGGCACAAATGGTGTTCTTCACTGGGGTAACTATACTATCCTTAGGGGCTATAACATTTGATACAAAGTTTTCTACCAATTTTCTAATACAAAGTTGATGAGAGAGGCACAATGCCAAGTCATATGAAATACAAAATTAAACAGTGAACAGAAGTTACAATGCAGGCAAGTGTAGTGAATGGTGAACAGAACTTACATTAATAAAGTGAACAATTAAAAACAATTTCATTTATCAGTTCTACAACACCTCTAAATTTTAGTGTCATTTGGGCCAAATTACTGCAAATTTCCTGGGGGTGCAAAGTAACTTATGTAGCGGTGGATTCTTGAAGTGTGTTAGTTATAAACTTGAATCTCTTACTGCCTTATAGTTCCTCTGCCATATGTTGTTCAATATATGAGTATATTTTTTCTTGTTATTTTCCCTGGTTTGTTTTATGTTGGTGATGGAGTATTTGTATATTAGATGATTGATGTGATTTAGATCTTAATAGCTTCAGTAGTTCGGTTTCATATAGATGAGAGAGAGTTTTATGGCATTCAGACAGTTTAAAATGAAAAAAGTCCTTTGTATAAAGAAAAATCAGTGTTCGTGTTTATATATATACACACAGATGGATGGAGATACATAAATGTGTGCATACATTACATACATCCATAGGTATATATGCACTGCTATTATTAAGTTATAGCAAATTATTTTACTTGTGAAATGATTTTAAATAATGCCTTAGATTGGGCAACTGCAATTTATATCTTATGGTAGATTAGTGACATAATATGTATGAGGATGCCACTTCCCATTCACCATTGCTATGTCTAGTGCAGTTAACTGCTGCAGTCACATAGACTCATAAAAATCTCAATAAAATCTGAAAACTGTAGAGTATGGGTAATCTTGCTATAAATTATAATAAAAATTACCCCGTAGACTCTATATTCTGACCATTAAGTTCATGGATACTGCTGCTTTGTACATAAAGTTTTATTAAATATATCGACCAGTTCTGTTGGCCCTACCAGACAGCAAGCTGTTTTGATTTAAAATCTGACTAATGTTCTCGGAGAAGTTTCAAAAGCAAAAACTCTTGATATTGAACATTAAATAGGAGGGGAAATACCTGATATATGTTCCATGTAGTAGTTATCTGCTTGTGGGGATGGGAGCCGGGGGGGAAGTAAAGGACATCTTTCCCACAGTGAGTACATTTGTTATGTCTGTAAAGCACGGATTTGGTTTCCCAACAAAGCTGTCCAAAAGTATATTACATAAACTAGAGCACAATTTTTCTTTGAAATGCTTCATGTACATCTGTATCTGGAGGTGCTGCTTCCATTGTAGGACATTCGTAGCAGGATATATGACATTCTGCTTCAGTATTTCCCTCCCTAGTGACTGGCTGCTGGATTCCTAAACCTATCACACATGGCACTCCTCAGAAGTGGTTAGTATCAAATGGTTGGGAGTGGATCTTAGATAGACTCTCTTTTTACCTTATGTGTCTGGAGATCTAATAGACAACTCTCATCACAAAGAGCAATGTTGTATTTGCTTAGATTTCCCTTCCTGTCATTATTCATGGTGGTGAGCTTGATCCTCTCAGCTGAGACAGGATGTTGCAGCATGGCAACCTGCCCTCTAGCATTCTGCAGTGTCCACATCTGACAGCACCCAGCTCTATGACAATGGTGTCCCCAGGCATAATGAAAAAATATGTCAAGGTGGTGTTCACAGAGCTTTACAGCCGAACATCCAGTGTGTCACTTGGCTGTCTCTAATCCTCCACCACTAGGCCTTGGAGGGACATAACTTCAAAGGAAATGCCCAGTATAGATATAGCGGTCACACTCACCCTCACTTTGGGAGTAGACTCCAAGTTATGGCATGTGACCAGATATTTGTAATTCTAACCTATTTCCTGGCATTAACTAAGTGGGGAAGGATGAGCACAAGTCCCTCTATTTAGTATTTGAATTTCCTGGATTTGTGATTACTGAGGAGTTTTTGAAACACTGGCAGCAGTTAAAGCCAGTGCAGTCAGACACCCACCTTCTTCTCCACCCCATGGCAGGAAGACAACTATATTCTTTCTCCTCCCAAGACAGACATACGTGAATATTAGTTGATGCTTCTAGTCTCCATGCAAACAAGTGATAAAATGAAGAGTTGTGGCTATTGGAAGAAGTGTGCAGGTTGGTGGTGCTGCTGTGTAGGTGCGGGTAGGTGGGGTTGTTGGGATTCAGGAATGCATATTCTTTTTTTAACATGGTCCAGGACTTGTGCTTTCCAGTTCACTATTTCTGTTAGTGTTTGAACTGGTTCTGACAACGTTTCTGTGCCCTGGCAAGTCATAAAACATTGATCCAAAAGCCTAGAGGCTGTATAGTTTATTAAATTATATTTTCCAGTACTTTGTTGTTAATGCAGCAAGTCCGCATCCAGATTAATATGTTAGAGATTCTTGTCTGTGAAAATCTTTGGTTTTCAGGGGGGATTGTTTTCCTATTCCTGGGAGAGATTCCTGGTAACAAAAATAACGTTTACTACTAGAAATAATTTTATGTTAGCTGATATTTAACTTTTACATTGGGTTACCAGATAGCAACTGTGAAAAAAGGGACGGGGTGGGGGGAGGCCGCAATAGGCGCCTATATAAGAAAAAGTCCCAAAAAGTGGGACTGTCCCTTTAAAAACAGGAGATCTGGTCACCCTCCTTTTACCTACAGTAATTCCTCACTTTAAGTCCTCCCGGTTAATGTTGTTTCGTTGTTACGTTGCTGATCAATTAGAGAACATGTTCATTTAAAGTTGTGTAATGCTCCACTCTTAAGTTGTTCGGCTGCCTGCTTTCTCCACAGCTGGCAGCCTCCCTATATTCCCCCCAGTGCCTCCCGCTCGCCGGCAGACCCTGCGGATCAGTGCCTTCCCCCTCCCCCCTGCCTGCAGCAATCAGGTGGCTTACAGCGTTTTGGGAGCAGGAGGGAGGGGGGAGGAGCGAGGACTCGGCGCGCAGGCTCTCCCTCCCTCCCCGCCTCTCGAACGCTGCAATTTACCTGTATTAAATTGCTTGTTTAAAATGTATATAATGCCTTTTGTCAGGCAAAAGAAAATTTCCCTGGAACCTAACACCCCCAATTTACATTAATTGTTATGGGGAACTTGGATTCGCTTAACATTATTTCACTTAGAGTCGCATTTTTCAGGAACATAACTACAACGTTAAATGAGGAGTTACTGTATTACATTTGCAAGGAAAGTAATGGAAGCACAGCTTCTCACTTTTGGTAGCTAGAGTGAGTTGAAATTTCAAATTTATCAATCAACAGGCTAGAGACTGATGTAAAAGGTGGATCTCCAAGCAGGGACTCTGGACAGCACCTAACAGAAATCCCAGTACCCTTCCCTTTCCAGCTTTAAAAAGAGGCATAGATTGTAAGGTCATAAGGAACCATAATCATCTAGTCTGACCTCCTGTGAAACACAGGCTGTGGGATTTCACTCATTGATTCCTGCATCAAACTTCTCACTCAGTGCATTTTCCTGGATCTCAATGATAGGGGAAGGGCAGAGAACTTCATTTTTCTGGCTGGCAGGCTTGATGCTCCAGCTAGTAGGTGTCTGGTACATTTTCAAGGCCTGTTATAAGCAATCACTTTATATTGAACAGTGATACTATTTATTAGATTAGCATGCAGGATACTATACATTCGTCATAGAAAGCACAGTGTGGTTTCACATATGAAACAAAAACAAACCGTCTACTAATATCATACACTCATTCAGAAGGCAGAAATTGATTTTTAATCATTTTAAGAGCACAACTAAAAACATGATTTAGTTAGTATTAGATCATGATACTTCAGCATATGTCTCTGTATATACATATTTTCAAGGTTATTAGCAAAGAGATTATTTAATTCAGAAGACAAGTATTGAGGTTAAACATACAGTACCACAGTCCTCAATATTTCAGAATCCTGATATTCTATTTTTTCTATTGTGACACCGGCAAGTATTGATCCCCTAATAAGTCATTTAAGCCTTAGCTAACTCTGTATGGCTTAACTAATAAGGGAGGCAAAATTCCTCATGATTACCTACCTTTCTTCTGCTCTTAAATATTGCATTCATCTTAAACCTCCATGGCCAGGATTTGATTTAAATCTAAGATAATGTATTTATGTGAAATTACTTCTTGTAGGTTTTAGCCTTCCTATTGACGGTATGACTTTGTATTACATCAGCTTCCAGAAAACTTGATCAGAAAAAAAAATCAGCTTATAATTGGAAAGTGTCAGGAGCAATATCAGTACACTGGTGTGCTACACTTTTCACCTCTAAAGATTTTCTGCATATCTTATATTATATTAGGTCATAATGAGTTTGGTGGGCTCATCCTGTGTTTGTGCACATCACTAAACCACTAGACAGCTCAGCACAATTAAAAGTCTCATCTCTATGCAGGGCTAAGACTTGAAAAGCAATGTATAGCACTAGTCTAGGCTGAGGTGCATTGGCAGAGCTGCACCGAGGAAGCTTGCGTAATATCTGCCAGTTCCTGCATATGTGATTCCAAGGCAATGCTGTTAATCCTTCAGCTTCCTGAATATCAAACTCACCTAGTCTCTTTTTAAAATAAATGGAAGGTGTGGTGTGATATTTAGTGCAGAGAGGTAGAATGATTAAATGTCAGTGATTGTACAATGGCACAGTGATAAAATGTTTTTAAAATTATGCTTAAAAATTGTCTGTATAATTCCATGTAATATATATTAGTCAACATGTATTACTCTAAATGTTTTAATTAATTATTTATATTTTTCTTAAAGGAACTCTTGTTAAACTTGAGTGGATACCCGATGATTTTATTCTTTTAGGTAGTTTTTCCTACAAATGGCAAAAATGGTGGTATGTGTGAGTCTTTATGAAAATGAAACTCCAGTAGCTGTTCTGATATCAGCAGACATATAACAATGAATTTTGTCTCTGTGTCTAATTTTATTTTATTACAATCCCATTGTTGTTACTATATATTTTTAATAAAAGGTCAAAATATTACAATTGTGGTTTTGAAACAATAGCCTGAGTGCTGCAGTGGTTGGAACAGGTTTTTGCAGTGTTGTTGGTGTGTTGAAAGATTGGCTTCTTAAAGGAAACAGGCTTCTAAAATTTTCTGATTAATTTTGCTAATGGGGGCAGTGAGAGGAGATAGGGCCCTACTGAATATGTGCTAGTGTGTCAAGAGCTAATCTCTACACTATTTCAAGTAAAAGAAACATTTGTCCTTCAGGTTCATATAAACATAGAGCCTTATGGCCTCCTCAGCTCTCTAAACTCACATACATCCTCACATAATTCCTCCACTGCCTCCCCAGTCTATTCGCCTTCCAGTACAAAATGCTTATTTTTATAACTGTCCATGGATCTTTTCCAACATATATGTTGTCCCTTCACAACACTCACCCACTCTTTTCCTCGTTCCCTCTGCTTGCCTAGCACCAGCCTCCTTCACACTTCACAAAACCACCAGACAACTCAGCACAATTGAGAGTCTCTGCTCAAAGCAGGGCTAGATCTGGAAAGAAAGGTGCAACACAAGTTAAGATTATGATGCATTGCGTGGGTACAGCTGCACATTGCCTGCCAGTTTCATCACTGGCTCTTCATGAATTTTCATATCCCATTTGCTAACATATCTTTTCTCCCTTGTCTAAATCTTTTAATTCTCTTTCACATTCTGTTGTTTGTTATTCCAGTAATAACTACAAATCATTATTTAATAACTGTGAGCAGCATATACAAGCCTGGAAGCAAAAATCTCTTAAAGCTATATTTAGATGTCTAAATGAAAGTGGCCTTATTTTCAGAGCTGCTGACTTCAGTGGGACATGCTCATCAACTGAAAATCAGGCCGCTTATACCAAAATACAGATTTTGGAATCTAACTCTAGGCCATCTGAATTTGAACATTTTGGCCTGTATTCTTAACTCTATAAAATATTTTTGGATACAGTTTATATAGAAGAAACTATAAAGAGAAAGCCCCTAATCCTCAGTTGACTGTAGGGGTCCACTACAGGGATTAACTCTCCTGTGGACCCAGGGCTATTAGATTTTGTGGGGCCTCTGTATACAAGTATTTTTCCTGGGAGAAAGTTTGGTGCAGGAGGGGTCTGGGAGGGAGTTTGGGTGCAGGAGGGAATTCTGATCTGGGGCAGGGGGTTAGGTGGAGGAGGGGGTGTGAGGTGCAGGCTCTGGCTGGGAGGCGCTTACCACAAGCGGCTCCTGGCCGCCGTGCAGCAGGGCTCAGGTTGCCTGCCTGCCTGCCATAGCCTCACGCCCTTCCCGGAAGCAGCTAGCTGCTAGCACCTCTCAGCGCGCCCCTTGGAAGGGAGGGGGGCAGTGGGTCACCATACTCTGCCCGCACCCACAAGCGCTGCCCCTGTAGGGGATGGTGCTGGGGGTGGGTCAGCACGCAGAGCCTCCTCCCCCACCCCTTGCCAGGGGTCACAGAGACATGCCAGCAGCCAGCCACTTCCGGGAGCGGCGTGGGGCTAGGGCAGGCAGGAAGCCTGCCTGAGCACCCCTTTTAGCGGCTCAGAGATCACTGTCTGTGATTTATTTTTGCAGAGCCCCCCTTGAGTTGAGGCCCTGGGCTGCAGCCCCTAAAGCCCCTACCTTAATCTGCCCTGCACTATACCCCAGGAATCAATTGCTGGATTGGAGCCAAAAATTGTATTGTTTTATGGGGTTCCAAATTCACAAGCTGTGGAGCTGCTTTTCTTGTACTCTTGCATATCTACTTCCCACCCACAGCCCCAAGAACAGGGCTGGCTTTACCATGAGGTGAACTAAGGCAGCCGCCTCACGTCTCAGACTGTGGGAGGGCGCCACCAGGACCCAGAGCGTAGAAGATTGTATCTGCTGCTGGTGCATATGTGTTCTCTCTGCTCTAGATGCACAGAGATGGTGGAGTGCTGTGCTGGAGGAGGGAAGGCACAAGAGACATAACAGGCAGGCAGGAGAAAAGGTGAGAAGGAATAACAGAAAGCAGCAGGAGCTGCAGGGAGAGAAAGGAAGAGGAGGCTCTTATGTACCTCTCTAGCACCCCCAGGAGCCTGGACTGATTAACACCAGCTTCTCAGGGAGCTTCCTGTTTCCTGCTGCTTCCCTGAACCCACTTGAGGAGAACAGGCAGTCAACTGAAGAAGTAGGAGCCAGTTAGGCCTTAAGATGCTGATATCTTCCCTCACTCGGGCCCTGCTACCAGCCTGCTTATTTGTCCCCTTCAGTTGAGTGCTGAGAGCGACTATAGCTGGCACAGAACAGCAGTCATGAATGAAAGAAGAAAATATCCCTCTGGGGCAGCATTCAGAAAAAGAAAAAAAGCAAAGGAAGATTTTCTGTCTAAGCAGGAAGGAGTTCTCCTGAGATACATAGACACAAATGTTCACAGTGAGCCTTCTGGCCCCTGTGAGAATGTGAGTGGTGAGGAGGTGCCTGATCTTCCAGTTAGTCAGAGTGCAGGTGACCTGGCAGCTACTGCAGCATCCATATCTCTATCTCAAATGGATGTAACCATGCACATTCCTGAAGAAAAGTGTAGAAGTTAGAGAAAGTGTGGCGGAGGCGCAAGAAACAGCTGCTGCTGAGTTTAGTTCCTTAAGTCAGATGATCCAGGACTGTGACCCACTTGAGCAGTAACCTGAGGGACTTCCTTGTACTGCATGGGCCACAGCAAGTGAAAACTTCATGTTCCCAAAGACAAGAAAATAGAAGTTTCCATCTAACACATTTTGGTGTGAATCCCAGTGGTGACAAATGGAGAGGCAATGGCTTATTACTCAAAAATCCAGACTGCTGTGGGGGGGATAGCTCAGTGGTTTGAGCATTGGCCTGTTAAATCCAGGATTGTGAGTTCAATCTTGAGGGGCCATTTAGGGATCTGGGACAAAATCTGTCGTGGGATTACGCTGCTTTAGCGGGTTGGAGAGTGACCCTGAGGCGCTCCTCAACCCCTGATCATCATTACTGTTTTTGTTGCAAACTCTTTCGGTCTCATGTTCCAGCCACATTGGTATTACAGGAACAAGGACTAGAAAAATCTGGCTAGAAATTTGGCATGCCATGAGAAGCAGCAAATCACCAGAGAGCATTCCATAGGTGGAAGGAGCTTGAGATGAGACTAAGTTAAGGCCACCATAGATCAGCATCAAGAGAAGATTGCATCAGGTCTCTTACTGGCAAAAGTTTTGAAAAGGCTCATTGCTATTGTGAGAATGCCTGCTACCCAAAACCTGGCACTGCATGGCACTTCAGATCAGCTGTATGTGCCAAAGAATGGAAACTTCTTAAAATTGTGGAGTTGATGGCTGAGTTTGATGCTGTACTCCAGGAGCATCTAAGAAGAGTCACCACAAGAAATGTACACATACCACTACCTTGGAAAAAACAATTCCAAAGGAGATCATACAATTACTGGCAACAAAAGTCAAACAGAAGATTGTGGCAGATCTGAAGTCACCAAGATATTACTCTGTTATTTCGGACTGCACACCTGACATCAGTCATACAGAACAATTACTTTAATTGCGTTTTATAACAACAGAATCTAGTGAAATGTCCCTGCAATGATGACTGTCAGAGAGCATTTCTAGAATTATTGACATTGTTGATACTGTGACAAATGTGCTTCTTAAAAAGCTGGAAGATACGGGAATTATGATAGCTGACATGAGAGGTCAGGGCTACGATAATGGTGCGTCATGAGAGGAAAGAACAGAGGAGTGCAGACACGGACCTGAGAGTTAAACCCTTGAGCTTTTTTTGTCCCATGCAGTTCTTTCATTGAACTTGGTGGACAGTGATGCAGCATTAGCTTCTAGTGAGGCTGCTAAATTTTTTAATGTAATTCAAAGCATCTAAGTATTTTTTTTGCATCAACTCATCGATGGCAAATTTGAAGCAACGTCTGGGAACATCCTCTCTGACACTGAAACACTGAGTGCCACATGATGGAAAATCGAGTGAAAGCCTATCAGACACCAATTGGGAAGATAGATGATGCCATAGGTGCCGTTATGGAGGATAATGCTATGGCAGGAACTGTTGTGAGAGAACAGTGGCAGAGGGAATGGAATCACCAGAAACATACGTAACTTCAAATTCTGTGTGGCTTAGTGTTGTGGTAGCATACTGTTTGAAATAAATGTTGTAAGCAAGAGACTCCAAGTTGTCCAATTGAACAACTGGAGAAAGCAAAGTCATACTTATAGTCTTACCAGTTCAGATGAGGGATTTCAAAATGTTCTGAAGAGTCACAGAAGTTGGCAGAGAACTTCACAATGGAAAGCCTAATTTTCCCACCCATTCAAGAATACAAGAGTCACCGAAGAAGACATTTTGATTATGAGGCATGGGATAATCCCATAAGAGACCCCAAACAACAATTCAAAGCTGAATTCTTTAACCAGGTGCTAGACTGTGCAATACAGTCAGCTGAAAAATGTTTCATGCAGCTCAAGGAACACAGCTGTATATTTGGAATGTTGTATGATATTCCAAAATTCCTTACTATACCTGAAGAAGACCTACACTAGCAACGCAGGGCACTAGAGACAGTGTTGACACATGATGACATGCGCCATATTGATGCAAGTGATTTAGGTATGAACTGAAAGCCCTTTGAAGATACATTTCAGCGGGATCAACTCCAAAGGCTGTTCTGGAATATATTTGCACAAATAAGATGACCCTCTTTCCAGATACTTTTGTTGCTCTGCGCATACTTCTAACATTTCCTGTACTAGTTGTCAGTGGAGAACGCAGCTTCTCCAAGCTGAAGTTAATAAAAACACATCTACGCCCCACAATGACATAGGAGAGGCTGGTCAGCCTTGCAACTATCCCAACAGAGCATGAGCTGGCCCAAACTGTGGAGCTTCAGAAGCAGTTCAGATCTTTGCAATGAAGAAGGCATGGAAAGCACCACTTTGATTATTCAAACAGATAAAAATGCCAGTGTTTACTATCCAGATAAGTTACATTTGCTGTTCAGTCGTTTAAAAGTTAAGTGTTTCTTAAAATTTTTGAACAAAGCATTTTAAGTTGTTAGTTCTCCTTTATTGGGGTAGGTAGCAGAAGGAGTAGAACAGGAAGAAGGCAGAGTTGAGACCTTTCAAAGTTTTGGCCCAAGCAAGGGGGTATGCGGGCATCATTTGAGCTCCCTGCCTCAGGTGCCAAAATGTGAGCCGGCACTGCCCAAGCAGAAGAATTCTGCTGTGCAGCTTGGGCACTATAGTCACAGGTGAGCAGGAGATCTCTCTTTGTGGGCATCAGCTAATCAGTTACCTGTAAGGATATTATTGAGCGGAGAATAGCTTTAGTTGCTGCATTTCCGCACAACAGTTGCAGCTGCTCTGAGAAACAATGAAACTTACTTGGGATGAAAAAGGAGGAGTTCAGCCTTCTGGGCTCGCCATGCTGTCAACCAGTTGTCACCAACTTGTGTAATAAAATCTGAAGGAGAGCGGTAGAATCCACCCTGCTGAGCTCCTCACAGAGTCCTTTGAAAACATTAGGCCATTGTGTGACAGTTTACGAGGCAAGGAGCCAACCTCCTCTCCACAGACTTGTGAAAGCCATCCTAGTGCCTACATGTCTATTTGGGAATAGGCAAGTGGGCACAAAGGGAGAGGGGAGACCAAAAAAGGGGTGAGAGCTATCAGAAGACATAAGAGAACTGCAAGGTATGTGGTAATGGGAAGGAGCAGAGGCCACATATGGAGAGGGGGAACTAGGAAGAATGCTGAGATGACGGGTATGGGGGCTGACAGATTAGAAAAAAATGAGAGGAAATAGAAATAAATTCCTTAATGATAATGTGTGGATTTTATATAGTTTGGCATCAATCCAATTAGCCATCACCATAAATTAGATTGAAAAACCACTCCTCTATGCTAACAGTGCTGAATTCCGCCGCCACAGCATTTTGATTTTCACTATTTTGAAAGCGTGGGAGATCCTACACTTTGCAGAGAATACGCAACACAAGACACCTGGTATTGTCATGATCCATAGACTTGCAGTTATACAAGCTGTGCCCAGTGGGCCAAATTATGCTCTATTACCACAATACAATTCCTTTAACTTCAGCAGGCTGCATCGGCATAACATGGAACAGCATTTGTCCTATTAAGTATGCAACTTAATCAGTATAGCCAACCCCAAACATTAAATTGTGAAATTGGCTTTAAAATAATGAGATTTTTGAAAGATAATACATTTTTGTTCTTTTATTTGCCTTCTGGCATCTGAGTTTTTAGGAACACTTGGGTCACATTTTCAAGCATTTTTCTGCAGCCATAAGGGCTAGAAATTTACTTTTTTAAATTAAATGAGATTTTCACCTCATCACATGCCTCAAGCACCTGGTACTTTAAGAAAAACACCAAATATTGAGGCATGTAACAAAATCTCAAGAGTCGGCAATACCACATAATAAAAAGACTAGATGGCATGTTGTGTAATGAATAAACATGCCTAAGATAGTTTTCTTCTTTATTTAGCCCAGCTCCTTTTATTTAAAAATAAGCAAAGTTAAAAGTACAAAATTAATATATAATGGCATCTGCATCATAAACTAACTGTTAAACATCTTTGACAAAGCTACATTTGAGTGTAAACAGCCAGGAGGCTTCTGAGTTGGCCTTCATGTTACAGGGGAGAAAGACTATGCTGCTGTTAGCTGAAAATATCAAGTGCAATATGTTTTGTTCTTTTTAATTTAAACTTCATTAACTTAACATATTTATTTTCACACATTTAACAACATATAACTATCTGCTTCATATAATTATATAATTAGTGTAACAAGCAACACATTTCACTTTTAAAAATCAGCAAAAATAGTTAACACTGATGGTAATTATTTCACATTTTACAACTGCTTCTAATAGCCCATAGCCATTTGGCGATCAGGAATTCTCAAACATGACGTTTCTTTCTGATTGGTTTTCTCGCTGGTAAAATCAGAAGTGATGAGCAATCAATCAACCACTTTTAAATCAAATTACCCGCTTATGTTGGCAACTGATGTTTAAACACATGTTGTATACTAGAGTGTGCAATGTGTGACTAGAATATGGTGCTTGTAGTTTTGGAACAATGACGCATGTTACCAATGACTTTTCAAAAATTGAAATACAGTCAATATACGTCTCAGTGCAGTTATAAGGTATAGACTTTATCGTTGTCAGAGTCAACAATCCCTCCTCTTACAAATGTCTGATATTTTATTTACTACATGCAACAACCAATCCACACAATGACAAACTATTCAAGAAAAAATATGGTGACTAAATTATGCAATATGTCTCATAAAAATATTGTAAAATAATTAATTAATTTCTGTAAGTGCACCCACTCCTGTATTTCTGACTTACTATGTTAGCCTAGTGAATTTTTTTTGAAATATTGTTTTTATTAAGATCTTTAACCAAAAAAATAGAAATGACAACTATGCCTAAAGGCTGTGCACAGTGCATTGATCAACTAAACATTAAGACCAACGTTCTCAAGTGGCAACTGATTCTTGGGAATTTGGCTGTCTACTTATATGGCCCATATCATAGGAGTATCTGAATGCCTCACATTCTTTAATGTATCATAATGCCATTGTGAAGTAGTAAAGTACTTTGTCCCCATTTTAAAGTTGGGGAACTGAAACACAGGGTCACATGTGATATCTGCAGTGGAGCAGAAAATTGGACTTGAGTCTCTACATACACCCAGGATAACACTGTAGCCACTGGGCCATTCTTCCTCTCCAAGGAGCATTTGAGAGTTCACTGTCTGATTTTGAGTGAGGTCTTAGATGTCTCAAGATGGGTAAAAGTGACCACTAAATTTTTGCCCTAAATCTCCATTCAGAAATATGTAAAATCATACAAACGAAACCCAAAAACATCCCCAAAAGACAAAAAAAATAAATACTCAACAGGTAAAATGAATGTTTAAAGATTAATATATGTGCAATTTTATTTTATTTTAGTGGTTCATGGGTATGCAGTATCCATATATATAAAATGCATATATTGACATTTTGTGCATTTGCAAATATGTTTGTGTGTATCTGTAGCTACCAGAAGCTGTAGATACACTACACGATTTCATATATTCATTATCTTGTGAAGCTAAAGGAGAAAGGTGCTATATACAGTATAACAGCATGGAAGTGTTGTACACCCTAATGTTATTCTGGGACAAGATTACTTTCATCACGCTAACTTTAATCCATTATATGTCTCTTTTCCAGCACAAATGGACCCCAGGGGCATATCTCCCAGACAAATTAAAAGTGACAGTGATGATGATGACCTGCCAAATGTGACCTTAGATAGTGTTAATGAAACTGGATCCACGGCCCTCTCCATAGCCAGAGCTGTACAAGAGTAAGTATCACATTCTCAGGATGAGATAAGTATTGCCAAGGTGTTCAATGGCTAATGGAAGCACCAGTCATGAGCTATTCTGCAGATATGTCATCCGAGCCCTGAGCCAGCATACATGGCAGCATCTTTCTGTTCAGCTTCAGTTCCTTCAGGAGATTACCGTCTCTCTCTCTCTCTCCTTTTTTTGGTGTGTGGTCCTGACTCATTGTTAGAACAAATTTCAGAGTGAAATTCTTTCTTCTCCTTTATACAACTGCAAAGTTTTGGTGTTTTTGTTTAAGGGGGAAACCTTGTTAAATTATTCAGTTTGTTTAAAAAAATGTCCTTGGCTCATGGCAGAACTGGGAGGTCTCTTACAGTGCTTTCTAGAGAGAACTATCTACAGTTTTCCAAAGGAAGAGCATACATGAAAGCAACAAAGAGTCCTGTGGCACCTTATAGACTAACAGACATTTTGGAGCATGAACTTTCGTGGGTGAATACCCACTTCGCTGGATGCATCCGACGAAGTGTGTATTCACCCATGAAAGCTCATGCTCCAAAACGTCTGCTAATCTATAAGGTGCCACAGGACTCTTTGCTGCTTACAGATCCAGACTAACACGGCTACCCCTCTGATACCATACACGAAAGGAAATTAGTAAAAGACTCCAGTCAGGTTTTTCCATTACTTTTATTTTTCTGTTTATCTTTAGGCAAATTATAACTCTTTGGTTCAATTTTTATTTTGTTAATGGGTTTTTTTCCATTAAAAGTTTGCTTGAATTGTATTTATTAATTTTATTGATGCATGAGCTTGCTCCATCACCATGGCAGCTAGAAGGTAACCCACTGTGAGGTAAATAAGTATTACCATCCCCGTTTTATAGGTGAGGAAAATTAGGTGAAGTATAAAGATCAACTAGAAGTCTGAAGCAGAGCCAGAAATAGAATTTGAGTCTCCAGGTTTGAAAAATAATTTATTCCTTCAGCTGAATATATCAAAAGATGGAAGTTTTGAAAGTGAGATTAAAATACTAAACGTTTATCATGAATGCATCGAAAAACTTCACTTGGGGTTTAAAGGCACTAGAACAATTAGATAACTCTGATGTTTTATACTTACTAGAATCAGCCGAAAAGTTGGTAGTTGCAAAGTGATACATTGTTTGCCTAAACAAGTCTGAGAAGGTACATACTGGGTGAATGCATTTTTTTTCATAATTTGGCCAGATGGAGTTCATCTGATCCACCCCTAGAATTTTTTTTTAACTTTATATCCCTGATACCACCCAAAAAAGAGAGTCTGTGCACTGACAGTATAGATTCTCCCAGTACAAACTGCATGGAGAATTGGTAGCTGACAGTATGTGAGGATACGGCTAACCTAATAAGTCATCACATCCCAGGGAGGGCCTCCCTCTCAGAACTGAATAACACAGCATGGGACTCCCCAATGAGACTTTGGCTTTGTCTACACTATGAATCAGCATTGTCATTCGTTGGCTAGTGTACACATATCAAGCTAGCTAACTTCTAGCTAGCACAAGCATTAAATGGCAGCATAGCCTCAGTAGCACAGGAGAGCGATGCTGAATACAAACCCACCTGAAACCTGTCCGTGCCATGCCTTTGTGGCAGCTACACTGGTATTGATATTCACACTAACTTGATGAGAGCTAGCACAAGTATATGTCCTCAAGCGGGGAAATCACACCCCTAGCTCATTGTGTAGAGAGAGATTTTGATTCACTCAGGTTCCAGTCAACCACAGTAACAGCCTGGCACCAATTTATATCCCACTCAAGCAAAGAGGGATTAAGTTATGGAGAGGATATTGTGTTCTCTCTGTTGCTTTAATTGGCCTCTTTCAATATGCTGAGGAAGTTCTCAGCAGGGGAAGGTGGGGGGAAAGATGTCTCACTGTTGATGGCTCTGTTTGATTGATGATTTAGCACAACATTCTGGATTTATTGGTTACAAATCCCAGGACCTGAAGTGCCTAGTATTTTATTTCCAGTTTATAGAACATGTAATAAGATAGAAAAATAAAAATAACCCAAAATAAATCTATTTTGTACTAAATAGTGCCAATTGATTAATGGAGAAGAAAGGTCAAATTGCAAATATTTTAATATATGATTGGCAGACAAATGTTAGCTATTTTAATTGATGAATATTATTTGAACATCTGTAAAACTGTTCAAATAATGAAAAGTTGTGTGTTTTTGGCTAATAATTTATTCCGTGATTGATTTTTGGGGGTGGAGGGAGGAAATGTGTTGAATATTATTTAAACAGATCTTGAGATTAAGAATTAAATTAAGACATTCAGTAACCTAAAATCAACACATACTTGCTACAGTTTTCATTTAAATAGTATGAATTTAAGTTTAAGTGAGTTTACTTCAAAAGCCACACTAAGGAAATTTAATTTGACTGTGATTTGTAAATGTATCATATTTCCTTCATATATCTCTGTCATACACACCACATATGTAGCTGCGAATCTAGAAAGAAGTGTCAGTATATGTACCTCTCTCAGTCAATCTGTTTCCGTCCTTGGATATACAGGTGATTGCCTGGTGCCATAGATCTTGTAGAACATATTGTTTCACAAGTGAGATATTACGTTTCTTCTAATAATTAAATATAGAATTAACATAATATTTAAGATAGTCATAGAGTTTCAGACCAGAAGGGAACATTAGGTCATCTAGTCTGATCTCCAGTCTTTCACAGGCCCTTAAATTTCACCCAGTTTCAAGGCCAGTAACTTGTGTTTGACTAACGCAGTAAGGGGAACCTGCCATGCCTTTAAGTGCCAGATTGTGGGACAGGTGTTGAAAGGACAGACCACACCTCTAAAGGCATGTCATTGGATCTGAATGTCAATGACATTTTTCTGTGCTTTATGGGTCTGATGTTGTGCAATCTTGACTTTTTTAAGAAATGAAAAA
The DNA here is from genome assembly GCF_003597395.2 of Chelonoidis abingdonii. NCBI lineage: Eukaryota > Metazoa > Chordata > Testudines > Testudinidae > Chelonoidis > Chelonoidis abingdonii. The sequence continues at coordinate 293,298,875 of NC_133769.1, forward strand.
TTGGCCAGCAGGTGCTGTGAATACTGCATGGTGCTAGACAGAAGTGGGCCTTTTCCTACTCCACTTTCAGAAATGAAACTTTATAAGGAATATATATATTTGTCTTTCACGGTTATATCTACCATAATTTGTCTTTCATTTTGATCGCTGGTGAGTTTGTGTGCAAAATATGGTTGCTTAGTTTAACATATTTGCTCAAAACATTTGTTTAGCATGAACTAATTTTGATGTAGCAATGAATTTTAGAAAACAGCCATCCTCTACATTCACCCCAAGTGAGGTGAAGTGAATGGCTGCCAACTCACCGAAGTAACTAAATCCACCAGGTTGAGTTAACTCTGGGGAAACTCAATGAAAGTTTGAAAGGGAATCTACTAGTTAAAGAAACAGTATATGTAAGAAGGGGCTTTGCTTTATATTAGACTTTCACTGTGATGATCTAAGAATTAAATACACATTTTTTACGTATAGCTGTGTTTTTACATTGTTATATTTGGAAATTATTCTTCCATAACTATTTGGAAGGTCTGTATGAAAACCTTGTTCTTCATCCGTCCACTAACATTGCTCTACAGCCAAAATGCTTCTGAAATGTAGTCAAACTTTACTAATTCTGGGTCACTGAGAACAAAAATGATGCTTAAAATTGTTGATTGGCTCTAGTCTAGCTGTTGGGCTCCAGACTACAGCAGTGGAATCTCCTGGC
>NC_133769.1:293300755-293381709 GCF_003597395.2 Chelonoidis abingdonii
AGACATAAAATGTAAAAGCTTAAATATCTTAGAAACAGTAGCCAATCAGTTGTTTTAATTGTCATATTTGAATTCAGCACATCAAAATACATAATAAATACCACATTTTGTCTCTGAAGCAGATGACTTCTCAAACATTGTAGACCAGTGTAATTAAATACTGCAATTCATCTTCTTGTGTGGCTGCTATGTTCCATGTCCATATTAATCCTAAAATAAACAATTACTATCCAAAAACCAGATATTAATCTAAATGCTAAAAACTACTTGTTTGCTATTATGTCTTAATTAAATAGTACCTTGAGGGCTTTTATAATATTTTTAAAACAGCCAAGTAGTTTTTTTGGCCAAAAAACTTGTTTCTCTGCCTCCCTGTTTTGTTTGAAAAACAGGCAGGTTGAAACATTTTGGTTTTATTTTGACCACTTTTCATAGCCATTGTTTAATTCAGCAAAGCTAATCCAATAGCCTAGCTCTAAAGTTACAGTGTATTATTGACAGATACATTGCAGTATTTTATGAGTTTTCTGTATACAAGAGTCTAATGTTATTCTCTGCTGCCCTATGGTGGTAGTTATAATATATATTATAAAATTAAGGCAGTGTAATTTGAAGATTTGTTCCAGCTGCTAACAGTTTTCGGGCTTAGTTGCCTTAAGTGTGTAGATGATAGAGGTCTCTAGGTCGTGAGCAACACAACATCTGTGTTGGTAGAGTGCCATGCATATTTTTATTGATTAGGGCCCTGCCAAATTCACGACAGTGAAAAACGCATCACAGACCGTGAAATCTGGTCTTCTGTGTGCTTTTACACTATACTATATAGATTTCACGGGGGAGGCCAGCGTTTCTCAGATTGAGGGTCCTTCCCAGAAAGGAGTTGCAGGGGGCATCACAAGGTTATTTTGTGTGGGGGGGGTCACGGAACTGCCACCCTTACTTCTGTGCTGCCTTCAGAGCTGGGTGGCTGGGGAATGGCACTCGCTGATTGAGGGCCCAGTCAGCAGTGCAGAAGTAAGGGTGGCAATACCATATCATGCCATCCTTACTATTGTGCTGCTGCTGGCAGTGGCTCTGCCTTCAGAGCTGGGCTCCCAGCCAGCAACTGCTGCTCTCCAGTGCCCAGCTCTGAAGGCAACACCGCATCCGAAGAAGTGAGCTATAGCCCACGAAAGCTTATGCTGAAATAAATTTGTTAGTGTCTAAGGTGCCACAAGTACTCCTGTTCTTTTTGCGGATACAGACTAACACGGCTGCTACTCTGAAACCTTCATAGGACAATATTCTCTGCTGAGAGCTGGATACTAGATGAGCACTAGGGATCTCCGTCAGGCTTATGGTAAGACTCATGCACCAGGCCACAAAAAATCAGTAGAGCACCCAAAGATACAATGCTTTGTCCACTGTCTCCCCTCATCCCCCCATTTCATGCAGCTTGTCATCCCTCTCCCTTGCCTGGTCTCTTTCCCTTGCCCAGTCAGCTTATGCCCATGTGGCCCCCAGTAATTGGTTGCCATGGTGCATGGGGTGCATATCATTACATGAGGTGCTGGAATCCTGCTTCCCCTTTGCAATGAAATTACAGTGGTTTTGCTGCACAAGCTGGAGACCAGATTTGCCCTTAGTACAAAGTCTGTGTTAGTGCAGTGTTAAAATTGTAAATTTTGGAAAAGCAAACTGGAATTTTAAGTTTTTTCCCTATACCATCTCTTTGGTCTTTCATGGGAGGTTTAGGCAGCTGAGGCCATGTCTGGGTCCCAAGAGGTGGGAGAGCCTATCTGGCCACACTCCCAAGGTGTTTGTGTAGATGTGGGACTCCTGCCCCATGTGGCTGTTGCCCTGGCTTAATGAGTGTAAGGTGAGAGATCTTCATTGAGGGAACAATTTAAAAAATTAAATTAAATTAAGAAGTGGAGAGGTAAGGAAATTAATGCTGCACGAGGATGCTTTTTGCTTTTGCCTTCTATCTCATAGGGTCACAGAAATTTTGGTGCTGGTGTGGAGCCTTTGGGGTGGGGGAGACTCTGGATACCTGTGGATATACCAATGATGAATTTAATAGGAGACTCATTTGGGATATCTTATCATACTGATTATCCAGATAGTGGGACCTTGATGCATTGGGCTGAATGCTGTTAGGTGCTCAGATGTATGAAGCTGAGTATAGCGGCACTGTCTCTACTACAGATTCTTCTTTGGATGGGTCACATCATTATGATGATTCTGCTTTGCTGAATGTTAATGATTGTGATGCACACTGTATTTCTAGACATATATCAATGGGAACCTAATACCACTGTGGACCTAATAGGCAGCACAGGTATGGGACCAGTAATACGGTATGTGTAGCACTGTTAGACATAGTGTGTAATGGTCAGGTCAGAATCTCCTTATACCCCTCTAACTTAAATAAACATATGGATGTTTTTTTCTCCTGAGATTTATAGTTCTGTTCCTGTCATCCATTCATTTTTCACACTTGTACTGTCTCTTTCCCTGCTTCAGCCAATGCCATTACTACTTCTGCACTGTGCATATTAGAGATCTTTCAGTTCAGTTTATTGCTCTAGTTACAAAGGGCTTTGTCTTGAGTCTCCAGGAGCTGTAACTGAAGGTGTTTTTCAGCATTTGCAGGAGCATTGCTTCCTCAGATAGTACATCTATGCTCTGTGAAACAATAACCACTTGTTGCTGCTCACTTTGAAAATTTGCATAGATTTGATGGGATGATTTTACAGTTGGGGAAGTGAATCATAGAGAGGTTGAGTGATTTATCTAGGTTCACACAGGAAGTCTGTAGTAGAGCAGGAAACTGACCCTGGGTCTCTCAAATCTTAGGCTGGTGCCCTAACTCTGGACCATTCTTCCTCTGAACAAAATTGTTCATCATGTAATATGCATTTAATATGGCTGTCATTTAATTTCATTCAGCGTATTTACTGTGGCCATTTACAACACATAATAGATCATAGAATTGTAATTCTCATAATCATATGTGTTCCTAAAGCTATATTAAAGGATCCTAACACAACAGCATCAGAACTTTCAGGGCCTGTACGTGTTTATAGAACAGCTCTTTGTGTACTTGGTGTGCTTCCTAGGCCAAAGCAATGCAAAATGACCATGCTTGCTGTTTAAGAATAGATTTCTTGGTGATTTTAACCCCATCTGTTCTCTTTATAAAGGTGATAAAGTACCTCTTGCACGTGGCAATGGTTTTGGACAATTTGTGCAAAAACAAAAAAATTAGTTTAATTTGCAAGGTTGGTCAGTTCAATCAATCGGTATTGTTCAGAGCATGCACTTGATTTGGGACATTGGTGTGGAAATTTGCTAGTGTATCTGAAAGAGCCTCTTGCCACGATAACAGATTTCACATAAGTCAGATATTTCCTTGAACAAGTGCCAGGTTGATTGAAGCTATAAATCAAAAGTAAATTCCTGCAAAATTGACATAACTGTCTGCTAAGAAAGGATATAGTATTGTTTAAATTATGATATATTAGGAAACTGATATACTGTCAAATTGTTCCTAGAAGAAAGCTAATTTGAAAAATCAAACAAACAAAAATGCCCATTTAGTTTGGTCTGCAAGAAATTATATTTTCCTATCTCCACTACAAGAGTTAGTGATGGATAACTGTTGAGTAGATTAGGACGTAGCAAAGAACAATGACTTTAGGGTGTGTATTCTCTGTTTCTGTGTCACTTTTAAATGCCAGACATTAAGCCTGAGTACCATTACAAGTAGTAATATTTTCTTTAAAAGGAAAATATTTAAATTGTGTGATAAGTAAGTTGGGAGAAAGAACTGAGTTTAATAAAACCATTATAGGTTAAATCCTGGGCTTCTTGAAGCCCATGGGAGTTTTGCCACTGAATGTATTGAGGCCAGGATTCAACAACAAAACTTTAACAAAGTTTGGATGTTTATAAACGAATACTTTGTTTACACTTTTAGAGATTCTGCAGAAATACTGTGTAGTTAATGAGAATTCTCTGTGTGTGTGTCTCTCTCCCTTTCATATCTTCCACCCACCCCAAATAAAATAACTTTTAAAGATCCTGTTTCCTAGACTCTATAAAGTTCTACATTTTGGATCACCATTTAATTGTCTCCTGTAAGGTTATGGTTTTGATCTAAGCATTGCCTGTTTCTTTATGTTAGTTATTAAACTGTAGCATATTGGGATTTTATATTCCTAAAGATTTTTACCTAAATTTGCATTTTTTAAAATTTTGCACACTACTGATTTTGTAGCTTATTAATTTATATAATAGACATTTACATAGCAGTTTTCTCTTCAAAGTGCTTTTCAAACATTAACTAATTAAATCTTACAGGTCCCTGGTGTGGTAGGAAAATAAGAATTATTATCCTCAGGGTAGTGACTTGCCCAAGGCCACAGAACAAATCAGTGAAGAACTGGAATCAGGAATACCTGTCTTCTACCCCCTGGTCAATCCACTGGACTATGCTACTTCAAAATGAACTTCTGATCATTAGCTTTTAGATATGTTTTGCTGATATATTGATATTACATAATTCCTTCAAGGGCATTACACCAGTACGGATTTTAAACCAAATTATGCCAGTGCCATTTTTAATGCATTGCTATTGCCCCATTGTCAAATTGGGTGTATATTTGGAAATAGTGTCCCCAGACTGTTCATTATTCAGTTTTGTGATATCAGGGGTTGGTAGGTTTTTTTGGGGGGGAAGGGGGTTGCTGGGGTGTTTTTTTTAATCCATCCAGGAAGTAGAGGGAGAGATTTGTGCATTAGAAAACTCAGAATGTAGCAAATACTCATCAGTGTGGATTAGGTAATAAAACACTGTCAGAAACAGCCAGAATAAAACTACTTCAACGTGCTGCTACCTTGACTTATTGATAAGAAAAAGTGGGAACTTTGTCCTGTGCTGTCACTGGAGCCAAAACTACTTTTTTCGTTATCTAGATTAGATAAGTTTTTATCCTTCCTTCCCCTGAAGGCAATTCCCATGATTCTGTGGAGTTGTGATTTGATACAATGGAATTAATTCTTAATAGTAACATTCATACTGAAGTATCATAAAATGCTTCAAAGCCAGTTATAGCTATATATGCATAAACATCTATATAAATGGCATCTATAATAGGGCACTAGCGAAAAGGGGGCTGTGGCTAAGTCTTGCTGACTCGTTATTGACTGAACACAGGGATACTGGAAACTTCAATACCAAACTTTTTTAACGCCCGTTTTCTCTCTCTCTCCACAGGGGATAATGGTAGAGATTTCTTTTAGGTTGTCCCCGCTATTTAGTTCAAATCCCTTGATCTCTCTTCCCTAACGTTTTCTCTCTCTAACCAGTCAAATCCTGTTTAGATTTGTATGAATAGAAAGAATCTTGGAGACACAGAACTGAGAGAAATTTCCTGGGTAATGGATACAGAAGAGATTATGTGCTGATTCCTATTGTTCATTATTATTATTAATCATGTTTATTACAGTAGTGCCTTTTATTTCACTAGGAGGGTGGTGAAGCACTCAAATGGGTTACCTAGGGAGGTGGTGGAATCTCCATCTTTAGAGGTTTTTAAGTCCCAGTTTGACAAAGCCCTGGCTGGGATGATTTAATTGGGGTTGGTCCTGCTTTGAGCAAAGGGTTGGACTAGATGACCTCCTGAGGTCTCTTCCAACCCTAATCTTCTATGACTCTACGGTGAGTGCAGTCCAGGTGCCAGGCAGTGGGCAGTTATGTGTCGCCTCTGCTGTCCACCCATCGGCCCTTCATCCTACTCCCCCAGCCCAGCTGCTCCTCCATATCCCCCTGGCATGGAACATCCCACTCCCAGCACTGTGCAGAAAACCAGCCCCTGGTCAGAGAGCTCAGGTCACCAACAGCCTCTCTGGTACACTCCTTCCTTCCTCCACTGCCTTTGGCTAGGCCAGCACCCCAGGAAAGCCCCAAACCCTCCAGACAAGGGTGCTGGCCAGGAGGAGCCAAACCCAACATGTGCCAAAACCCCACATGGCACTGGCACAGGGAAGCCTCTCTACCCCTCAGCTAGTCTCTGGAATGGTGGGGGAGGGAGCATTTTCCATCCTGTTCACACCCCAAACCTGCAGGCTACACAGCAGCCCCTAGGACAGGGGCTTAGCACCCTCCTGTCCCACCCCACCCCGCCCTGGGTCCTGTTCCCAGCGATCACGGGGTTGCTCCATCCCCAAGGCACCCTCCCCTGCTGAGCTACCTCTCTAGTTGGGTTTGCTGAAGTCCCTCAGTCAGGTTCCCTGGCAGAAATCGGGGGGGGGGGGATGTTACCCTGCATGTCCCTCCCCCCTAACATGTTGCCTCAGGAGGATGTGGCAACAGGTACCAGGAGAGGGAGATCCATCCCTGGGGGCCCAGCCAGGCATGGAGGACAGAGAGTGCAGGGCAGGGTTGGGCAGCGTGTGGCAGTGTGTGTGTGTGTGTGACACATCTGCCTGTGTGTGTATGTGCGGGGAATAGGGGGTGCGTATATCACCTCTCACCGTGTGAACCCCAAAGCCTTAAAAGATAAGAAGGTAAATAAAAATAAACTATGCAGTATTTATTTTTAACCTGGGGCTCAGTCAACTTGATGTTAATTTGAACGTTTGTACTGCATAGTTCAGATTGATCGCCGTTGAACTCGCTTGAGTACGAGTAATTTTGCCAAGTGTCCTGTATTCAGTATAGGGAAATTTGGTCACCCGATCTCAGGTTGATGATGACACGGTTGTGAACCTGCAAGGAGATGAGGAGGTGTGTAGCTGTGGAGTTGAACATCAGTATTTTGGACACATTAAAATATGGTGAGTTGGTGTTTAAAGAAACCACACAGAAGGAAATTACAATAGTGATCATGAAAGGAGCTGAAGACTGAAATGAGAATTTTAGCAGAGCAGTGTTTAAGAAAGTGACTAATAGTAGGGCTGTGGCTAGTGATAATAGTCAAAGATTTTGGAGTCAAACTGACCTGCATCTCTGTAGTAAGAACAAATAGGTGAGTCAAGATTGAAGTTTTGAAGTTTTGGCCGAAGTTTTTATTTACTTACTTACTTTGGATACATTGAGCTGCTGGAAGTTTGATGGCTACTCCTCGGGGAATTCTGCACCACTGTGTGTGCACAATATTCATGTCTCCTGCAGATTTCTTTGCTTCCCTGCAGAAAAATGACTTTCTGACAGGGAAGCAAAAGGCAGCTGCAAGAGCAGTCATGCACCTCTCCCTAGCTGCACAGGTACATCATTCAGGCACCCGGAACTGCCAGTGGAGAGGTAAATCACTTCAGGGCTAGGGATAGCTCAGTGGTTTGAGCATTGGCCTGGTAAACCCAGGGTTGTGAGCTCAGTCCTTGAGGGGGCCATCTGGGGCAAAATCAGTATTTGATCCTGCTAGTGAAGGCCAGGGGCTGGACTCGATGAACTTCTGGGGTCCCTTCCAGTTCTATGAGATAGGTATGGCTGGGGACACCCCAACCAGTGGCTCCTACTTTGAGCCAGAATCAGCTGCTAGTCCCAGCTGGGCTGGAGGCAGGAGAGAATGGGACTCCCTCTTCTCCTGCAAGGAGTGGCTGGGGCTATGTCAGACCCTCCCCCAGCTGCAGGAAGCTCAGATTCCTGTCCCCATCACACCTCAGCTGTGGAGGGAGGGGTCACTGTATGGAGAGCTGCTCGGGCATCTCGACCTGCCCTATCCAGACAACTCCATACCCACACCACACCCCACTGGACCTCAACTCTTGCATCTTAAACACCCTCTGCACCCATATCCCCTGCCTCCAGACCACCCCCCACTGACCTCTCTGCATTGAAACCCCCAACATCCAGCCCCCCCATGCCGCTCACCGCCAACTAGCTGCACCTAGATCCTTGCCCCACTCCCCTAGTACTGAGACCCCCTCCACTGAGCCCCAGCCACTTTCATCTGGAAGCCCCTGTAGAGTCCCATTACCCCTGCACTTGGAACTCCCCAACAAACCTCCATGCATCCAGATCCCCCACACCTAGACCCCTGACTGAGCTGCCTGCACCCAGATTGTCCCACAGAGAATCCTCTCACCCCCACACTAAGCCCTTCCACACTTGTATCCTGCCTGGTTTAGCCTGTCTGCCCACACCTGGTGCACCTGGCATAGATGGGCAGGGCCCCATGGTGTTTCTGAGGCAGTCCCAGGCCTTGTGCTGTGTCAGGGTTGGGTGCAGACTCACCACTGAATCCGAACTGTAGCTGATCAATCTATAGTGTTAAACTTTTTATCAAAGTCGTAGAGAAAATTAGAATAATGAATAAATTCAAGAAAATCACAATCTCCTCATGAACATTCCAGCATCAGAAAAATAAACAGGATATTGTCAAATAAATTATCTGTTCTCAATTGTTCACTTCATTGAGACAGAGATTGCCTTCTTTACCAAGCAGTTTTCATATCCTGCAATTGCTACCAGGTTTACAACATATATTCATTGGCTTTCTAAGCCTTTACTATTCAAAATAAAATGTAGTATTCACCTTATCACAGTATGTATTAATCTTAGTAACGTTGCTATAAAGTGCTATGTATATGCAATTTCCATACAGAATAAGCACACCAATGTTATTTTATGGCTGAGAGATATCACTGTCTTTGTATGCCAACGTCATACTTGATATACTACAGTTTAAGACCACAATTTGAACCTCAGAGCATGGATATAAACATAGGAGTCAAACCATATTGTCTTAGAAACGTGATCTCAGCTCTTTTGTAATTTGTGAAACATTTTGTAAAACGAATAGTACTTGTGAGTAAACCCACTATTGTGTTCTGCTTCCAGCAGATGGATTCTTTGAACTGAAGTGCTATCACATGTTTAGCTTCAGCAAGAACAAAAAAAGACTAAAGGCAAGGAAAGTTCGGTTTACATATGAATTTTGTCAACATTGGTCAAAATGTTGAGCTATTTAAATACCCAATCACCACAGTCGTAATTCTGTGGCTGTTACACAACAAGTAAATATCTTATCGCTCCATTTTGATTAAAGACAGTGGTAGAATTTTTAGCCAAATATTTGAGCTGAGTGGCTAGAACATTGTTAGCTGGTTCTTTGTCGAGTTTCCATTATCTGCAGCTGGAGGTGGTATCTTAGTACCTGCTACCTTGATTTAAATTGGTGGTGCAGGGTAAAAGTGCCACTTAGTAAATATTCATATGTAGATACTCATATTTCTAAGATTTAAACTCATGGCAAAATGCTGTCATTTCTGTCAGAGAATGATAGCATTTTCCAATAAAAATGGCAAATTTCACAGTATTGTACAGAATTGTGGGGTGGTTTTTTTGTTTTAAATGAATTAGTCATAAGTGGAAATTTGCCATTTTCATAGCAAAAACACATTTTTTTGAGAGAGAAAACAGTAGTTTTTAGCTGCATGCAAAAACTGCCTTTTGTATTTGTGTAAAATTCAATATGACAAACATTTTCCTTTCTCACAAACCTGGTTTTTGCCTGCCTTGTCATATTACCTTTAACGAGTAGTTATTTTTCTGCTATCTGGGCCGAAGTGGTGATACAGAGTGAAGCGTAAGATGGGAAGGTGAGTGCAGCTTGAGAGTGTCATTCTGTATTGTGACTTCCAGGTTTCATTTTTCCAGTGCAAACTAAAATCCAGTTTCTGCTGTAGGAGGCTTGTGTGCAGCTTCCATGGATTTCAAATGAAAGCCACTTGAGTACCTCTGAGAGGAGAATTTGTCCCAATGCCGTTTGATTATATGCTGGTTCAACTCTGAGAGAAATCATGCATTACTCTGTACCTGATGAGCAACTAATAAGATCAGGAGATGTTTGCTATAGAAGAAAAGGATTGTAGAAAAGGATTTATGGTAGAAAATAGGTAGATGTCTTTAAGATAAAGCCAACATGGCAGGCACATTGGAACTAATGACTTTTACTTGTGCTTAAAATTCATTATGTTCTTTTCTGTCTCATCACTCTATCAGATTTTTTCCTGTTATTAAATCTTCATCAGGGCCGGTGCAAGGAAGTTTCGCACCCTAGGCGAAACTTCCACCTTGCACCCTCCCCCCCCCCGCAGCTAACACCCCCCCCCACGGCAGCTAACTCAGACCCCCACCCGGGGAGCCCCTCCGCAGCAGCTAACCTCCCCTGTCCCCCATGGCAACTAACCCTGCCCAGGGAGACTCCCTCTGCCCCCTACAGCAGCTAATCCCACCTGGGGAGACTTCCCCGCCCCCCACCACAGCAGCTAACCCTGCCTGAGGAGACTTCCTTCCTTCCCCACCCCACCGGCAGCTAACCCTGCCTGGGGAGACCTCCCACCGTGGAAGCTAACTCTGCCTAGGTAGCCCGCCCCAGCACACGTCGGCTCCTCTTCCTCCACTGAGCACGCCGGCACTACTCTAATTCTCCTCCCCGTCCAGGCTTGTGGCGCTGATTGGAGGAGACTTAGAGCTGGGCTGTGTGCTCAGCGGAGGACGCAGAGTGGAGGTGAGCTGGGGCGGGGAGCAGTTCCCCTGTGCGCCCCCCCTTCGTTATTGCAGGCAACCCTCTCCGTGCGCCCCCCCCACCCTGCTCACCTCCACCTTCTCACCTGAGGGGGCTTTTAGGCGCCCCCAACCACTAGGCCCCTAGGCGGCCACCTAGTTTGCCTAAATGGTTGCACTGGCTCTGATCTTCATTACTTGATTAAGGCAAAACCAAAGAAACATGCAGTAGAAAAGATAAATAATGTTTGTTATGTGCTTGTGCCAAACAAATTAAGAATAATTTAAAGGAGTGTTGCAATATCTCAGAAAAAAAAATGTTTGCGGTTTATTTTTTTTGTTTTTGTTTTTTTTCCAATTTTGGAAATATTAAGGTGTGAAATAAGAGAGAGATTTTTGAAGGTCTAAATCAGGGATCGGCAACCTTTGGCACGAGGCCCGTCAAGGAAATCCGCTGGTGAGCTGGGACGGTTTGTTTACTTGCAGCATCTGCAGGTTCGGCCTATCACAGCTCTCACTGGCCGTAGTTCACCATTCCGAGCCAATGGGGACTGCAAGAAGCAGTGCGGGCCAAGGGAACCGCGGCCAGTGGGAGCTGCGATTGGCCAAACCTGCAATGCTCCAAACAAACCATCCCGGCCCACCAGCAGATTTCTCTGACAGGCCACGTGCCAAAGGTTGCCGATCCCTGGCCTAAGTGAACATCAAGGGGGTGAAAATGATGACAATCAATGGGAGTGTCTCTGTCTTTTGAAAACCTCCCACTGGACATATTAACGTTATCGATGACATCTGTATAAAGGAGCCCCTCCAGTAGCCTGGTCCATTTTAAGGCTTCCAATGCAATTTTATTCAATTATTAGTGTGCTAAAGAAATAAGAGTTTTTTTCTTAATTTTTGCTAGTTCCTTTGGTGTTGGTCTCAGACAAGTTCCATGGAACATTTGAGGTCTGACTCTGAACCACAGGTAGCAAGACTGAAGAGAGTTATTCATGGACTTTGCTTTCCTTAGATTCTTTTTTTAATGTGGTGAAACTGTTTCAGAAACCCAGCTGTATAGTGCTCCTTTTTCAAACACATGTAATAGATCAGAATTCATTAGTATAAAGGAATATTCCATGTATTCCAAATTACAGCATAAGAATTTATATAGTTATTAGATAGCATATAAGTAGTGCTAAATATTCCAAATAATATTGTAGAAAATTTTGTATTGTCCCTGGAGTTAGAGTTTTGATAAAAAGGGTTAACAGCTAGATTTTTCTTTTTGGAATGTTGGGAACTATATTATTTAAGCAGCAAGAATTCTGGGAGTGGAAATTTACTTTCAATTTCTCTCCCTCCCTCTTTTTGCACTGGTTGCCTCATGTAAATTCCTATTAACATTGTATTCTTTTGGGGATGACAGCTTGTTTAATGACAAAATACTCAAAGTGAACAAGAATTATCAGTTGTTGAGGTTTGGGACATTAAGGCTGGCCTCTGCTCCCATTTAAGTCAATGGCAAAACTCCCCTTTGACTTCTTAGAAGAAGTATTAAGTCAGTTTTGGGAAAAATTATAATCTCCTTCCATTTCTGGGCCATCTGCCTTTGCAGTAAATATTCCTCCAGTTTGTCTAGGCCCCATGAAATGTTTGGGGTGTCTTAAAATTCCTAATTGTCTGTGTTCAATTTCCAGAGAGAGCATGTGGGGCTGTGCCAGGTCAGCTGTTAACACTTTTCGTTTTTTCAACTCCAGGTATGAAGTATTTTATTGTGTATTATATAATGTTCTGTGTGTTTGACAAAGTTTAGTGGCAGTTCATTTTAAGCTTTCTTTCCCTCTTTCTTTGGCTGGCTCCTGTAAGAGACAGCATGTGGGGCTGTGCCAAGTCAGCAGATACACGGGTTTGGGGTTGGGAAAGGGTTAAGTTTGAGTATTTTCAACTCCTGGTAAATAAAATATGAAAATAGAACGAACAATCATGGCTCTTCAGATGCTTAATAAGATATAGAGTACAGCCAAAGTAAACTGCTGAAATTAAGTAACAGCATCATTTTACACAAGGTTCCACAGTTGAAATTTGTCAATATAGATTTTAATCACTGCCAGTGATCCCAAGGCTCACAAGGTTATAGTGTGATAGAACAACTGTCACAGAGGAGAAAGTTATTCACCAACATACCTTTTTTGGGGGGGCAGAGGGAAGGAATGAGGCTAAAATGTGTGTTTAAAGTTCGGTTCCTAATTCCATGTATTGGCCTCTTCATTAATACCCCGCTTTTTCAAGTGCTGAGCTCCTAGATCTTCACACTGAAGTAAAATGTGGAATATTCCAGCAAATGCTGTGAAGTCATTGGGAGCTCCAGGAAATGTCTAGCTTGCACAAACTTACTTACGTATATGCAGTCTAATATGCATATGACATTGATCTTGTGTGTAATATGTTCATTGGGATTAACTGTTTGTGTTGGTTTGTCTTTGTTTTATCAAATTTTAAAACATATACAATGAAATGTCTTAGATTATTTTAGATCATAGCAGTATATGTTTAGTGTAAACTAATATGTTAGAGAAAAATCTCATTCCTCAAATGTATAATTAGACCTCAGCTTCATAAGTAAATTAAGAGAGGGAGAACATTTGGAAAAAAATATATTTTGTCATTCATAAATTAACAGTCAAATAGATAAAGGATTCCCCTAATCCATTAATAACATTAATATACAGTTAAATAAATTTATATTACAGAAACCTCAAACTCACATTTCTTGAACATTTACAAAATGGCAGTAGTAATTCACCTTCTCGGGCCAGCTCAAGGCACTAAAATTTTCTTGGGAACAAAAAAATTATATAAACTCATTGATTTTAAGTGAGTATTTGAACCTTATCAGTGATGGCTGACATATTTTCTCTCATATGAAAACCTCAACCCTAATACCTTTCTTCGAGCCAGTTGAAAGAGCAACCTCAATTTTGGAAATTGTTCCTTGTTGAAGAGAGAGCCCATTGCTGTCCTAAAATGTTGCATTTCTAAAGGAATGTATATTTGAACATTTCTGTTACCATTTCAGATACAAGCTCCTTTTGATCCCCGGTGGGGACTGCAATCCTAAAAGAAGGGCGTTGATTTTTAAATTATGACACTTCTTAATAGCATTTTCATTTTTCCAGGATTTTCATAAGACTAAAATGTCCCACATAACTTTCACATAGTGTCAGAATAAGATATGTTTGAGCAGCTGACCATGAAAGAGAGATATCCACAGCACTTCAAACATAGCTCCCACACTTTATTTTTCTCAGCAGCACATCTTCTATTTTTCATTTTCTTTTCTTTGGGAGTGGTTTATGCAGATTTTGTGTTACTATGTGATCCTTGAGTCAGGAAAGTTAGGGAATTTCAAACATCTACACTCACTATCAATATGCTATATCCAGCTTATGAATACTAGCTTTATGTCTTAAATAATACATACGAGTTAACCTTAGTAAGATTCCTTAGAGTGCATGGATAGCCCACCTGTAGACTTAATGCGCCTCATTCTATTCTGGCTCCAGTTATTCTCCATTGTAACTCTATTGACTCAGTGGAGTTACTACTGATTTACACTAGTGTCAGATGAGAATAAAGTTCAATATTTTAGTGAGTCAAATAAAACCTAACAAGTAGAAAACTTAGGAAATGATTTATAGGCTCTTCTGAATATTTTAAACATAATGTGCTGAATTGTGCCCCTCTGTTACCTCTATGCAACCTCACTTAAGCAATGGGGAACCATCAGTGTGGTTGCACAGATATAACTGAGGGTACAATTTGGGCTAATGGGATAATCTCAATATATCATATGAAATTGTTTACTCCTACAGTCCACTTAAATCTTCATCATACTGCAAGGAAAACTCATCACAGTTGGTTTAATTTGCTTACTGGAGTTATGGATTAGTGCAGTTAGAGAAAATAACAGGATCCCAACAGTCTTCAGAAACGGTGAATTTTATTATAAATTAAATGCAAATATGTGGATAAATAATTTATTTTCATGAAATTTCATTCAAGAAGTTTCTCTATTTTGTTTTGGACAATTTCATGTCGCTGAACTTTTTTCCTGAAATTTCTGGGAAATTGGTATGTTTGCATCATGTCGTTTAAAATTGTAATATATTCATTATTTTTATTATAAAAGTACATTCTTGCTCTTACTATTAACTTTTGGGCTTACAAAATTTTGTACAGCTGTATAGTAAGATAACAAACATCTCCTTTTAAGTAATTTGTATTATTATTATTATTATTATTATTATTTTATTTTACAGATGCATAAATTAAGACAGAAATCATGACCTATCACTGCAGGGTTTCCCAGCATTAACTTTTAAGATGGAGCTTAATGTGGCTTCTGTCTAATGTGGCTTTTAAAAAGTACTCCCTTGTTTTCTTATAGGCAATCATTCCACAGTTATTTTCTACTTCCCGACTGTCATTTCATTCTGCACTTTCATATAAGTCATTAGGATTAATAAAGCCCAATGAGATAGTGGGGTTGCACAGATATAAATTAGGGGCAACAGATGAGCTTTTTCAAAAGTGCCCAAGAGCTCTACAGGCCCGTTCAGTTTCAGTAACTGCTAAGTACTTACTCTTAGGCATTTTTTTTAAATCTCATCTAATTTCTTTTTCAAACAACATCACCATCATTTAAAAATTTGGAGCCTTTCTTTTCTGTGATGCTCAAGTTTTGTATTCTGATATCTGAGGCATAATCACTTTGTTATTTCTTTTTCAATTGTGCTGGGAGATGCATTCCTTCCATTCCTTTAAGAGTTAGTGGTACCATCGTCAGTTGTCGCTGAGGAAGCCCATAACCTTGTACTAAACTCCTGACAACTAAATGAAAGAGAATATGATTTCCAAATATTTCCAGTAAAATTCTGTCCCCATACGAACCAAGAGAATCTTTACCACTGATTTCAATGGGGTCAGGATTTTTCCCTCCTGTGTGTTGTGTGGCTTTGTAATTTTGAAAATTGTGGGTTCATTCCTCTGAGTAGCACAGGCGGGATGGTTACAATGCTCTAGTGGCTTTGCAGAAGAGCTTTGTGTAGGGAGAGGCATGCAGAATAGCTCAGGGAGCACAGGAGAAGCATTTTCTGTGTGCCCCTTGAAACTTTTCTGGCTTATCATGGTCAGAAAATCTACTGAAGGCCATATGTGCTGCCCAATCAATCCCCTGGTTCTGCAGTCAAACACAGGCGAATTTATTAGGCATTTCAGTGTAAAAGATGGATTTATTCAGATTTAGTAACAAAATTTCTGTACCTAGGGAAGTCAGTGACAAAATTCCCATTGACATGAATATCCACAGGTCCTATGTGTTGCTCCTGCTTCTTTTCCAGCAAAATATTTATCAGTTCCTGTTGTATCCTTGAAAATATGTCTCTCAGTCCAGGTTATTATACTGGCGATACAGCAGCATTATTTGTATACTTCAGAGGCTGGTAGGTACAGGATGCTCCTTCATCCTCTGTGTCCTACAGACAGTACTTCTTTTGCTCCTGTACAGTTCACTCTTGCTCTTCTATTAGGAGCACACTGTACAGCTTTGGTCAGATGGGAAGTGTTTGGCAGCTGCAGGACCCAGATGCCAAATTCTGGAATATAGCTTTCCTGTACTGGCATGTAGGTTTGTTGCTTGCTTTTTGGCTTGCACCTCTGCTAGCGTCTTGGCAGGATCTCTATCTGGCAGCTGTAGAGCTATCTCTGGGGCCAAGCTAGGGTCAAACTGCTGTGGAGCTCAATGTTTTTCTTGGTCTGAATTATCCTACTGGACACTATTTTCACCTTGATTTGCTTTGACTCACTTTTCTTTTTTGTTTCAGCTATTTACAGGGCTAACTGAAAGCAGTGGTTGTGATCAGTTAGCATATTTTAATTAAACTCAGGATTTTGAGGTATATTGTTGCACCCCTAACTCATGTTGTTAGGTAGTTAGAAGTGCAAGGACTCAGATTGCTCCTGTGGTTCAGCTTCAGGGCAGAGCACCCTTTTTTGAAAACCTGACCCTACATCTGGATCTGAATTGTCATTTTGAATCAAGAGTCAGCTTCAGCCTCTGTCAAGTAGAAAAGCTTTTTAGTTAGCCTGTTTTTTAAAAAAAATTAAAAATAGTTCCTTCTAATGTTAATAAACAACAATACAGAGTGCTACTGATAATAATTATAAGTGCCTACACAAGAAAATGCTTGATTTTCTTTTTGCCCAATTTTAAATGCCCTTATTACATAGTTTAGACTTATCTCATTTTTTAGCATAGATGAGGCAATGAAAAATTAATGCAGCTAGGGACAGTCAAGGCATTTGAAGTAATTCCCTAAACTGTGCCTTTCCCTCCATGTTGCTCAGCACATAAACCTTATTGTCAGTGGAAATAGCTGCAAAAGAACCAATCAGGAATGCTCACTAAGGCTCAAAATATCTAAAGTAAAGTACAGATTACTCATACTTGTTA
Source organism: Chelonoidis abingdonii (assembly GCF_003597395.2). NCBI lineage: Eukaryota > Metazoa > Chordata > Testudines > Testudinidae > Chelonoidis > Chelonoidis abingdonii. The sequence continues at coordinate 293,317,744 of NC_133769.1, forward strand.
TAAGTTTCAGAGTGGTAGCCGTGTTAGTCTGTATCAGCAAAAACAACGAGGAGTACTGGTGTCACCTTTATAGACTAACACATTTATTTGGGCATAAGCTTTCATGGGCTAAAACCCACTTCATCGGATGCATGGAGTGGTAAATACAGTAGGAAGATATATATAGCAGCACATGAAAAGATGGAGTTGCCTGGGGTCAAGACAAATCAGTTAAAGTGGGCTATTATCAAGCTGTCAGGAGCAGTTTCCCTGATACTGTCACGGCAAACCTTGTGACTGAACCTTGTGACTTTGTCCTCACCCACAACTACTTCTCATTGGGGGACAATGTATACCTTCATGTCAGTGGCACTGCTATGGGTAGCCACATGGCCCCACAGTATGCCTACATTTTTATGGATGACTTAGAGCAACACTTCCTCAGCACTTGTCCCCTAACGCCCCTACTCTGCTTGTGCTACATTGATGACAGCTTCATCATCTGGACCCATGGGAAAGAAGCCCTTGAAGAATTCCACCAGGATTTCAACAATTTCCACCCCATCATCAACCTCAGCCTGGACCAGTCCATACAAGAGATCCACTTCCTGGACACTACAGTGCAAATAAGCAATGGTCACATAAGCACGACCCTATACCGGAAACCTACTGACTGCTATACTTACCTACATGCCTTTGGCTTTCATCCGGACCACATCACACAATCCATTGTCTACAGCAAAGCTCTAAGATACAACCGCATTTGCTCCAATCACTCAGACAGACAAACACCTACAGGATCTCTATCAAGCATTCTTAAAACTACAATACCCACCTACTGAAGTGAAGAAACAGATCAACAGAGCCAGAAGGGTACCCTGAAGTCACTTGCTATAGGACAGGTCCAACAAAGAAAGTAACAGAATGCCACTAGCTGTCACCTTCATCCCACTAAAATCTCTCCAGCACATCATCAAGGATCTACAACCTATTCTGAAGGACGATGCCTCACTTTCACAAACCTTGAGAGACAGGCCAGTCCCCGCTTACAGACAGCCCCCCGACCTGAAGCAAATACTTACCCAATAACACCCACACAACAAAACACTACTCGGAACCTTTCTCTGCAAAAAACCCGTTGCCAACTCTGTCCACATATTATTCAGGGACACCATCATAGGACCTAATCACATCACCACACCATCAGGAGCTCGTTCACCTGCATAAAACTAAAACGGCCGTACCTGGTCAGACCAAAGGTCCATCTAGCCCAGTATCGTCTGCCAACATGGCCATACCAGGTGCCCAGAGGGAGTGAACCTAACAGGCAATGATCAAGTGATCTCTCTCCTTGCATCCATCCCATCCCTGACAAACGGAGGCTAGGGACACCGTTCCTTACCCATCTGGTAATAGCCATTTATGGACTTAACCACCATGAATTTATCCAGTTCTCTTTTAAACACTGTTAAGTCTAGCCTTTACAACCTCCTCAGGTAGGAGTTCCACAAGTTGACTGTGCACTGTGTGAAGAAGAACTTCCTTTTATTGTGTTTTAACGGCTGCCTATTAATTTTCATTTGGTGACCCCTTCTTGTATTATGGGAATAAGTAATAACTTTTCCTATCCACTTCTCCATATCACTCTGATTTTCTAACCTCTATCATATCCCCTTAGTCTCCTCTTTTTCCACTGAAGAGTCCTAACCTCTTTTTAATCTTCCTCGTATGGGACCTCTCCACCCTATTCATTTTAGTTGCCTTCTGAACTTTCTAGTGCCAGTATATCTTTTTTGAGGTGAGGAGATCACAATCTGTACACAGTATTCGAGATGTGGGCTACCATGGATTTATATAAGGGCAATAGATATTCTCAGTCTTATTCTCTATCCCTTTTAATGATTCCTAACATCCTGTTTGCTTTTTGACTGCCCTGCACACGGTGGACATCAGAAACTATCCACGATGACTCCAGATCTTTTCCACCTGTTGTAGCTAAATTAACCCCATCATTTGAGTATGTTGGGTTATTTTTCCAGTGTGCATTACTTTTGCTACCCACATTAATTTCATTTGCTTTTGTTGCCCAATCACTTAGTTTTGTGAGATCTTTTGAAGTTCTTCACAATCTGCTTTGGTCTTAACTACTTGTGTATTTGTATCATCTGCAAACTTTGCCACCTCACTGTTTACCCCTTTTCCAGATCATTTATGAATAAATTGAATAGATTGGTTCTAGGACTGACCCTGGGAACACCACTGTTACCTCTCCATTCTGAGAATTACTAATTCCTACCCTGTTCCCTGTCTTTTAACAGTCTCAGTCCATGAAGGACCTTCCCTTTATCCCATGACAGCTTATTTAGTAACAGCCTTTGTTGAGGACCTGTCAAAGGCTTTGAAATCTAAGTAACTATGTTCCACTGGCTCCCCTTGTCCACATGTTTGTTGACCTCTTCAAGAACTCTAATAGATTAGTAAGACACATTTCCCTTTACAGAACATATTGGCATTGCTCAACAGTTTTTTTTCTATGTGTCTGACATTTTATTCTTAACTATTATTTCGACTAATTTGCCTGGTACTGACTTTAGACTTATCGGTCTGTAATGCTGGATCGCCTCTAGAGCCTTTTTAAATATTGGGTTACATTAGTAACTTCCAGTCACTGGTACCGAAGCTGATTTAAAGGCAGTTACAAACTTAGTTAATAGTTCACAATGTCACATTTGAGTTCTTTCAAACTCTTGTGGTAAATGCACTGGTCCCAGTGATTGTTAATGTTGTTATCATTAATTCAACCTCCTCTAGTGACCTTCAATCTGTGACAGTTCCTCAGATTTGTCACTACAAAGCACTCAGTGTTTGGGAATCTCTCTAACTTTCCAGCCGTGAGACGGAAGCAAAGATCCATTAGTTTCTCCGCAATGACTTATCGTCTTTAAGCCTCTTTGTATCTCGATCGTTCAGGGTCCCCTGGTTGTTTAGCAGCTTCCTGCTTTGATGTACTTAAAAAACATTTTGTTATTACTTTGGAGTTTTTGGCTTAGCTTTTCTTATTACACTCTTGCACTTAATTTGGCAGTGTTTATGCTCCTTTCTATTTGCCTCACTAGGATTTGACTTCCACTTTTTAAAGGCAGTCTTTTTATCTCTCACTGCTTCTTTTACATGGTTGTTAAGCCATGGTGGCTCTTTTTTAGTTCTTTTACTGTGTTTCTTAATTTGAGGTATACATTGAAGTTGGGCCTCTATTATGGTGTCTTTAAAAAGCGCTCATGCACCCTGCCATCTACCAATGTGATATATGCCATCATGTGCCAGCAATGCCCCTCTGCCATGTACATTGGCCAAACTGGACTCTCTACGCAAAAGAATAAATGGACATAAATCAGATGTCAAGAATTATAACATTTAAAAACCAGTCAAAGAACACTTCATCCTCCCTGGACACTCAATAACAGATTTAAAAGTGCCATTCCTTCAACAAAAAATTTCAAAAACAGATTCCAATGAGAAACTGCAGAACTGGAATTAATTTGCAAAGTGGACACCGTCACATTAGGCCTGAATAAAGACTGGGAGTGGATGAGTCACTACAAGAACTAAAAAAAACAGTTGCCCCATGATAATTTGCCTCTACTGTTACTCTCACCTTCTTGTTAGCCATTTGAAATGAGCCACCCTGATTACCACTACAAAAGTGATTTTTCATTCCGTTGATAATAGCCCACTGTAATTGATTTGTCTCGACTCCCCACTAGGTAAGGCAACTCCCATCTTTTCATGTACTGCTATATGTATCTTCCTACTGTATTTTCCACTCCATGCATCTGATGAAGAGGATTTTATCCCACGAAAACTTATGGCCAGATAAACTTGTTATAAAGTTTTCATTCCGTCAGTCACTTACAGTAGGAGAATGGGTTTTACTACACTGGAGACATGGGATATTCATATTGTTGCCTGTCTCATACTGCACTTTTTAAAAAACATTATTCACATGTTAATCTTTTCATTGTGATTAATATGACCAAATTCAACTGCTCTTACTTTTATCCTTCTTTCCTTATTACTTCTTCCATCCCTTTTAATCCCCCACCATAGGAATCAATGGCTCTTCATGTTTATACTCCAGCTGTAGGTTTCTGACTTGTTGGTGAGATTTTAGTTGCTCTCTGTATCCTGATGGGTTTGGAGGATCTTACACATAGGAAACCCTCTAAAGCAGGGTTTCTCAAACAGGGGTCGCCGCTTGTGTAGGGAAGGCCCCTGGTGGGCTGGGCCGGTGTGTTTACCTGCCCTGTCCGCAGGTCCGGCCGATCGTGGCTCCCACTGGACGCGGATCGCTGCCAGCTTCCAGCAGCTCCTATTGGCCTGGAGCAGCAATCTGCGGCCAGTGGGAGCCACGATTGGCCGGACCTGCGGACAGGGCAGGCAAACACACTGGCCCGGCCACCAGGGGCTTTCCCTACACAAGCGGTGACCCCTGTTTGAGAAACCCTGCTCTAAAGGCTTCTTTGTGTTGCAGTACACAGTGAGATGTTGTCAAAATTTTCCCAGCAAAACTCTCCTTTGCCCCTGGACTTCACATGTTAGAGGGAATGACCTGGGGGCAAATTCTCTTTTAGTAAAACAAAACAAAAATAGTGGTTCTTGTCCATATGTGTTGTTTTTATGTGTATAATTAGTGATGTGCTAAGGGTTAAATCACTGTAGGGAGGAAGATATTTTCCTTTAATGCACATGCAGTACACACTGTGACCTAGTTACTACAACAAAACAAAGTTTAAAAAAATCTCTACATTGGTGTAAGGAGGGGACCATCTCATCAGACCAATGTGACCCCGGGACAGGGGAAATGATGACTTAGCAAACAATCAAATTCTCCACTCATTAATGGCTGTTCTTTCTTATTGGCAGATATCTAGAGAGATAGAATCTATTTATTTTTATGAGAGACTAGCCTGATCCCCAAGGCAGCAAGAGAAGGCATAGTCTCTAACTTATAGGGTATTTGTCCATGCACATGATGAACGAAAGTCATTTGTGGATTTGTAGGTTGCATTTTTACATGATTAAATGTTTTAAGTCTATTGATTTCATGCTGGGAATTAATGATGCTGAATGAAAGAGCATCAAAGAATACAACATGTTTACATGCCTGATTAAAATAATTTTTAAAAGACCCAGAGAACCTGTTATTGGCTAGGAATGAGACAGTGGCAATGTAGGACCAATCATGCATTCTGCATTGAAAGAAGTCTGAATTAACTTATTTAGACACTGAAAGAAGAAGAGTGAAGGTTTGAAAAGGATTGACTGTACCTTTCTGAATACTTAACACTTGTGTTAGACTTGTTCCATTCAAACAAAAGATTAAAAAGGTTGTATTATCAGTTGCCGCAGATCTGTTTTACTGAACCAATCAAAGCAGGATGCTTAGCTGCCTGTGATTAATGAGCAGATCTTTTAACTGAGGACTCTATTGGTGATGGTGCGTTAAAGAACAAAACCCACAGATACTCAATGGGAGTAGGAACAGGAGATGCAGTATAGAAGTTTTTGCTTAGCATTAACTTAATGCTTTTACATACGTATGTTTCACATCCTTTATTCAAAAAATATTTCACATTTATCTTCAAATGTTCATAATACTAATTTGACTGTGTCAGCTCTCTGCATATGTTTATATTTACTTTCTAGAGTACAATGATTCTGGGTCGTATTTGGATTTATTGTTAGATGTCACTGTCACGCTGCCTGGAGTGGTTCACAACCATGAGTGCCAACCTCAGGGCAGACTGTCAAAAACAGGACAGACATCCCAAACTGGTGGTAGGGTCTATAATTAGATTTCACCAACCCAGAAACAAATGTGAACTCCTGAAGCACTATAGCAGTCTTACCATGGAGTCACAGACAGTCCCCCTTAGGCACACCAGTCTATCCTGCCACCTAGACAAGATGGACTAAGTGATAAATTGTCACTTAAACCAAAGATCACAAAAGATTCAGGTTCCTCCCAGTCCCAAGAGACCAGTCACTTACCCCAGGTCAATTTGTACCTCAGATCTCATACCAAAGACAAATGCTTGCAGCCAGTCCTATAGTAAACTAAGGATTTATTAACTAGGAAAGGAAATTAGAGAATTATTTACAGGTTAAAAGCAGACGCCATATATAGTTTAGTTTGTGATTCCAAAAGGTGACAGAGATGCAGTAATCTGTCAGCACTGAATGTCTTTTAGGGCTAACCCAGGTTGACCTTGGGGATCTCTGCTTTTGTTTCCTAACTCCAGTCCTGTGAGAGTCCAAACAGCAAAGAGATGAAAAATTTTCATGGCAGCTATCTTTATTTCCAGAAATCAAGCTGATAGGATGAGCTTTCTTGCACATAGCACAGGTGTAAAAGGGCCATTAACCCAGTGTTTGTATTGTGATATTTCACAATGGCCCATTTAGTTTTGATAGTCCTTCCTGATGTGCAGGGGAACTTCTCCTTCCTGGGTTCTCAAGTTCAGAATAGGGATTTTTACAGTTATAAAGCAAAACTTACATATTACCTTATAGCACGGGATACAGACATTACAAGTGAGATTAATGAATGCAACAATTTACAAGCATTTTATAGAGTCTAAACACATCCTTACAAGTCTAACACCTATCTTGAGCAATACTAACATACAAGTGAACTGGTTTCCAGCTGTGAATTTGTCAGTGCTCAGCTGATGCCTGCACCCTTGGCAAGAGATGGCACCTGGTTTACCAGCATCACAGTCACTTACTCTTTGACAAAGCTTATAGTAGGAAAACACCTATTTGCTCATTAAATCCATCCTCGTGAAAATTCAGGATATACTCTCTCAAGAGAGGACATATCTAACATTAAACTGATAGGACCCCTGATCTTAGCCAGACTGCCAAGGTGGATAATTTATCCAAGCTATGTCTGCAGACTTTGAAGGGAAAAAATCTGAATGGTCAAGTTACCAAGTGAAATACTTGCAGCTCTGAGCTAAGAAAAAGTATAAATGTGCTGTCTTGTACAGCTGAGTAAATATCTAAACAGAGTAGCTGGTAGACACATTCTTTATGGTGTATATTCAGTTTCTTGTGTCTGTGCTCTGATCTGGATTAGCATGTGTAAGATGAATGCTACGTTCTGATAGAATTTGTTTACCTCAAAGGAGGTTGAATAATTGCCCTGTTTTTTGATCCTGTGAGAATTTTTTTTTCCATTTTCATTGGTTGATACAAGACCCGAAACCCTTAGTTACAGAACAAAGTGGCTGAGCAGTCATTGAGCTTGTGTAAACCCAAGAGAAGAGTAATGCTTATTCCTTGCAAGTTTCCTGCCTCTGTGCAGGTGCAGGAATCAGGAACTCCTGAATAATTCATAATGTGCAAATTAGGCCCTGCTTGCTCTCACTACCAGGGTTTGGTTTCTGGTTACCTGCCTAGCGAGAAGCTATGTGTTAAAATAGAGGAGGGTAAGGCAAGAAGTGTCACAGTTGAAAGGCCAAAGTCACAAGAGCTGCCTGATACTCTGAGGGTTTGAAGAATTGGTGCTTATTGGGGAACTGGAATATGCACTGATTATTCATTAAGTGTTTTCTCGGCAAGAAATAGGCTCTGGGGCTCATTCCACTGGAAAAGAAAAACCTGCCTTTTCAAAAATTAATATTCACTTACCCTTTTTTTTTTTTCCAAAGAATTACTAGGCAAAAAAAGAACCTTTTTGGACCTCTTTTAAAGACATTTAAGCCATACTAGAGAATGTGTATTTATTATGTCAAAACATGTTTGAACTCAGGGTCAGAAATATTCCACTAAACATTTTGAATGTCATGAATGTTGCTGCTTTGGGTAAATACATACTGTAAATAGCTTGCAATGCCTTGTTTGAAGTCTGTATCTTCTGGAAGTATAGTATGTGACCAGAATCTTGTATAGAAGTATTTTATCATTTAAAAGGCAACATTCCTATATTTAAAAAGACAGCCTATATCAATTGTCTTTTTTATTTAATTACTGTTAATCTGCCTTTCTGACTAGAAGGATGAAATGAAACTTAAATGGTGCATAGTCTTTTTCCTGCAGAGATATGAATTTCAGTGAGAGGTAGGTTTGCATATTGTTTTTATGGGGAGGGACAGAGGAATCAGGACCTGAATTTGTAGGCTTTCTTTAAATAATCATGTGTGACCAGGCAGTACAGAGAGGTCTCTGTTGGAGTTGGCCGATTATTTAAGTAAAATATATGGATCTTTGTTTATAATCTTTTATTTCGGGTAGGGAGCATCCAACATCCCTAGCAGGGGCAGAAAGGAGAGAGTGAGTTCTCCCCATGAAAAGCTATTAATGTGAACAAGTGTTTTTCTGTTGTGGGTGTGGAGAGAAAATATCAGCAGTCAAAGACCCAGTATAAGCAGAGCTTTCTTTTAAATGATTGTTTTCTACATTTTCCCCCCTTGGCTCCTAAATGAAGCAGCTAGGTCACATTGCAATCATCTATTTTTGTATTTCTCTTATTTGAGTAGCTGGAATATGAGCTGGCTCTCATTTCTAGCTGATTCTGTCATTTCCGCTAGGCCCCAGCTTGGGTGAATGCCAACGCCAACAGGTGATCTTTGTAGCTGCAAAACAGCAGGAAGTAGGCTGTGCATGTATGAGACAGTTCACCAGAGGGGCTGTCTGGCCTGTTTCCATCTTTCTTTGTAATTAACACACCCTCCCCCCATACTGAGCAGAAAATCTGTGCAGAACAGCTCAGCTGTGGCAGCCATTGAACAGCATGAAAGGGAAAGAATGTTAATAAAGGATCCTAAAAGAATACAGCCTGCACAAGTGCAAAGGTGCACTTTAGTTTTAAAGGGAGACTGTGGTTGGTCCTTTTAAGGAGCTAGAACAAAATTATATTATCTGCTATAAAATAATATCCAGTCTAAACACTGTGGAAAAATAGAGATTTAAGTAAATTGCTGACTTAACACACTAAGTCTCTTATACATAAAGATTAGTTTACAGCAATATAGCAATTCATTTTAACTTTTTTCTTTAAAATAAGGGGCTTATTTGTCACATAAATAGTGATGTACTCAGCCAGACTGAAAGGAACATGGCTCCCTTGAACTAGGATCATCTTGGATTCTGGAACAAGGGGCGGATGCTGCCTCAGCAAGGCAAAATACTGTAATAACTAGCTAGTGCAGCGAGAGGTGCAAGCCTGAGCAGACAATTGTAGAAGCAGTTTTAGAAGACACACAAACCTTCCAGAAATCCTCAAAATAGTTTCAATGGATGAGGCAAATTTAAAAAGGAAGACAGTTCTAAACCATTACCTCCAGGACTTAGATTAGCCCCTTAATACCTGTCAGCATATCACATTATTGTGATATGTTACGTTCTCAGAAATCCTAACTGCACGGATTACATTTACAGTGCAGCCTGATGTCCTTGGTTTAGGTACTTGATAGCCTTAATCCTTTACAAAACTGATGATATACCAAACTCCATTTGTGTTTTATAAAAATGGAAGCTACATCACCTCTCATGGACAGCAGATGGTGTGCTCTTCTTCGTCTCTTCTTCACTTAGCTGAACGGTTGGCCGTAGTGAGCGTTTGCCATTTGATCCATTCCTGTGCAATTACAAAAGTCCAAGAGTCCAACTTCAGAACAGATTTGATGCACTCATCTTATAGAGAGTCTGCCTTTGGGCTGCCTCCACCCCTCAGTCGGTGGAATTTTATCCCAGATATTACAAGCCACCGAGAGAACGGCATTCACTGGAATGTCTTGTGGCATTCTCGTGACATGTCTAAAAAGCATAAAATGCCATCTGCAGACCATGACCCCAAGAGTCTGTAGACTGACGCAACAGTAAACATGTGCAAAATGAAGTCATTCCCCTTTATGCTCAATATACAACGTTGGCATTTTGCATGGAAAGCCTCCAGGTTTCCCCAGGCTGAGCAGCAAAGTATCAGTGTTTCACAACTGTACAGCAGTATGGACAGGGCACATCTTGAATAGATCCTGAACTTGCTTGTCATGCCAAGATGATGATGATTCCATATCCATTGTAAACAACCCATGGCAGATGCTGCAATGGCAATCTGGCGGAGAACCTCCATGTGAGAGTTGGAGGAACTGGTGCGTATAAAACCCAAATAGCAAAAGCTGGAACTTCTTCGACAGTTTCATTATTCAAAGAGATTGGAGTTGTGAATGGACCTGATTCTAGATTTTGCAACTTTGTCTTTGACCACAAAACATGGTCTGTTGTTCAAGATGGCATTCATAGCAACAACCTCTTGATCTCTGAGATTACAGATAGTGCTGAATGCTGCCTTTAAGTATCTCCTGGCTATGCTGAGTTCAACATCATCTGCTACTTGGTTATAATATTCCTCGTGATCATGAAGTTCCAGGGTGTTGAACTTTCACTTCAGCTAATTATGGGTGCACTTATCACCATGCTGGAGGGCTGTGGCCTTCAATTTAATTGTCTGGAAGGCTTCTCTGATGGCCACAGCTGATGTGCTGGGCTCCTGTAGCCAATTATCTGCTTGGCAGATTGACGGAGGATGGAAGAGAACAGGCGACCTCGACGTTGTCTGGCAGGCCAGCTAGGACTGAGAGTCTATTGCTGATGTCAATACAAAATCTGTTAGCTAAACCCAGCACATGGAGAAGTGCATCGATGTCAAACTTCTTCGTCATCACTGAGGGCGTATTTACTCGTCGAAGCAGCAGCAGCACCATGTGGGCAACCACTAGCTGATGATCCATGTTCATGGCACATTCCACACTGCAATATGCTCTGCAAGAGGTGAAGAGACACCTGTCACATGTGATGATGTGGTCCAACTCCTTCTGAGTGACACCACCATGAGAGATCCAGGACATCCGGTATATGTGTCGCCACTTGAAAGGCAGGAGTTATCATTAGGTATACCTGAGCCTTAATGGCCAATAACCTGTTCAAGCCCAAATCATAGGGTGCCAATAACTGCATTTAGGTTGCCCAGGGTCATGAGATTATCATGCAGAGGGGCAGTACATACTGGAGATTCCAATTGATGATAGAAGTGATCTCTCACTAAATCAGCAGATTCCTCTGTTGACGCATGGGTTACTAAGACAGTGAAGTGACCATGCCAATGTTTAAGACATACAGTAAGTAGTCGAGAAGACACTGGCATCCAAGTTATCAAGGAAGACTTGGCCTTGCCTCACAGTAGTAATGCTACCCCATGTAAGTGGTTAGGATTTACAAAATACAGAAGTAATGAATCTCTTGCCTTGTGGTGTCCGTGATCTATCAACCTTGCTTCTGTTAGGCCTGCAATTGATACGCCAAGACGGTCCATTTAGCATGAGATAATGACCTGATGACCACGTTTGTAAAGAACTGCAATATTCTAGGTTGCAATTTTGATGGATTGGCAGAGATCCCAGCTACGATTGAATACGTTGTCACAGTATACTGTAGACGCACCTGCTGACATCACAGGATATGTCCCCAGAGGGGCTTTGGCATGAGCCTGTCACAAGTGCACTAGGGGAAGATGACATCGACAGGGCATTATAAGCTGAGAGTAGAGCAGTGGTTTTAACCCCGGTGCTGAGTGCCCACTTACTCATGTTGATAAAAACCAAGAGCAAACGATTGTCCCAAAGAATACATTGCCTCAGGTATTGAGACAGAGGCACAGTAATGCAAACCTTTTCCTGGTCTATCAGTACTGGGTTCACACTTTGTGACCCAAGATGTTGAGTCTTGCTCAGTGATTTCCTTCACCTCAGGTAGCTTGGTGCAGCTCGTGCTCTGCATCTTTCCCACCTGTATTAGCCTTCATTTTCAGGGTTCTCGCTGGACCTGTTCACCTTGCATAATGCCTAAAGTGATATTTTGGGCCAGCCTTCATCACTGATGGCATAGGTCTCACAAGCAATCCCCTACTTCAGATGTTACATCCCTGTACCACAATGAGATACAGGTTGGACTTGGGGGCACTAGGCTGCCAGTTTGAAAACTAAAGTGACTGGAAGATAGATTTTTTCCATTTAACCTTTTGTTGAAAGCTGGACTCTGTGACAGTAGTGTAGTCCTGCAACACACGTCAGCAAGAGTTGGCTGTCAGAAGAAATTGACTGGGAAGCCTATATCAACTCATGTGGTGGAAATGAAATGTTGCAACAGATCTGCACAAACCAAGCATTTGTAATGGCTGAACATTCTCTTGCTGTGTGCAAACCAAGAATGCACACAGTTATGAGAGTAAAGTGGAATGTGATACATTAACATATTTAGTAATGATTGTGCAGCTTAGCAGGCTGTAGCTTCATTAACTAAGCCAGGAGTTTGGAACTCCATCTGTCTGTGAAAGGTATGTAGTTCTGCAGTTTGTCAGGCAACTGGAGAAACCTAAAGATAAAAGGTGACCAGTAGCTATAGCAATACTCCACAACAGGTTGTGCATTAGTAGGCTGCTAGCCCACAGCTTAGTTCCACCAGCAAAGTAGTGCACCAGTAGCCCACTGATATACACCCTGGCTTTGTTGTTGTTGTTGTTATTTATTTAAAGAGTCAACAATGTATTTGGCTCTGTATAATACGCAAAATGCAAATGGTCCCTGTCCCAAAGAGCAGAGGATGGAGTGGCCCGGATTCTTGTATTGTTAGAAGTATTTTCTGCTGAACTGCTGGCTCTTTACTGAGTACTCTGTTAATGACCAGTGCAACACAGAGCCTAGAAAAGGCTTCATAATTAGGGCCCTATCAAATTCATGATTCACTTTCATCAGTTTCACATTTTACATACGAAATTTCAAGGTGTTGCAACACCTTGACTGGAAAAAGCCTACTGTAGTGCCCATCTTTAAAAAAAGAAGAAGGAGGATCCAAGGAACTACAGGCCAGTCAACCTCACCTCAGTCCCTGGAAAAATCATGGAGCAGGTCCTCAAGGAATCAATTCTGAAGAACTTAGAGGAGAGGAAAGTGATCAGGAACAGTCAGCATGGATTCACCTAGGGCAAGTCATGCCTGACTAACCTAGTTGCCTTCTCTGAGGAGATAACTGGCTCTGTGGATGAGGGGAAAGCAGTGGATGTGTTATTCCTTGACTTTAGCAAAGCTTTTGATACGGTCTCCCACAGTATTCTTGCCAGCAAGTTAAAGAAGTATGGGCTGGATGATTGGATTATAAGGTGGATAGAAAGCTGGCTAGATCATCGGGCTCAACGGGTAGTGATCAATGGCTCCATGTCTAGTTGGCAGCCAGTATCAAGCGGAGTGCCCCAAGGATCGGTCCTGGGGCCGGTTTTGTTCAATATCTTCATTAATGATCTGGAGGATGGCATGGACTTCATCCTCAGCAAGTTTGCAGATGACACTAAACTGGGAGGAGTGGTAGATACGCTGGAGGGTAGGGATATGATACAGAGGGACCTAGACAAATTAGAGGATTGGGCCAAAAGAAACCTAATGAGATTCAACAAGGACAAGTGCAGAGTCCTGCACTTAGGACGGAAGAATCCCATTCAGTGTTACAGACTAGGGACCGAATGGCTAGGAAGCAGTTCTGCAGAAAAGGACCTAGGGGTTACAGAGGACGAGAAGCTGGATATAAGTCAACAGTGTGCCCTTGTTGCCAAGAAGGCTAACAGCATTTTGGGCTGTATAAGTATGGGCGTTGCCAGCAGATCGAAGGATATGATCATTCCCCTCTATTCGGCATTGGTGAGGCCTCATCTGGAGTACTGTGTCCAGTTTTGGGCCCCACACTACAAGAAGGATGTGGAAAAATTGGAAAGAGTCCAGTGGAGGACAACAAAAATGATTAGGGGGCTGGAGCACATGACTTATGAGGAGAGACTGAGGGAACTGGGATTGTTTAGTCTGCAGAAGAGAAGAATAAGGGGGGGATTTGATAGCTGCTTTCAGCTACCTGAAAGGGGGTTCCAAAGAGGATGGATCTAGACTGTTCTCAGTGGTACCTGATGTCAGAACAAGGAGTAATGGTCTCAAGTTGCAGTGGGGGAGGTTTAGGTTGGATATTAGGAAAAACTTTTTCACTAGGAGGGTGGTGAAGCACTGGAATGGGTTACCTAGGGAGGTGGTGGAATCTCCTTCCTTAGACAAAGCCTTGGCTGGGATGATTTAATTGGGAATTGGTCATGCTTTGAGCAAGGGGGTTGGACTGGATGACCTCCTGAGGTCCCTTCCAACCCTGATATTCTATGATTCTATGAGTAGGATTCCTGATCCAAAAGGGGATTGTGGAGGGGAGGGAGTCGTCCCAAAGCTGTTATATGGATGTTGCAGGATTGCCATACTCACATCTGTGCTGCCATCAGAGCCCACCTCTGAAGGCAGCAGGTGTGGAGTTTCCTGCAGCTGGAGGAGGTTCCCAGAGGTGAAGGTAGATCTGATCTCCCCAGTGCTGCTGGGAATGCCCCAGACGAGAGCTCCTAGCTGCTAGTCAGGGCCAGTGGTGGATTAATGTATAGGCCTGTGGGGCCCCGTTCCCAAGGGCTCCGGACAATTTGAAAAACGGGTGCCCCAGCACTGGCAGGAGTTGTGGGGGCTGAAGCCCTGAGCTCGGGCTCCCCAAGCCCAGGCAGAAAGGCTGGGAGGGAAGGCGGAAGCCGTGAGCCTGGGCGGCCCAGGCAGGAGCCATGGGGTGCAGCAACCCTGAGTCTGGGCACCCTGAGCCCCCGTTGGAGCCACAGGGGGTAGTGAGGTGGAAGCCTGGAGTTTGAGCAGGAGCTGGGTGGGGGAGGCAAAAACCCCTGTCCCAGCTGGAGCTGTGGAGAGTGGCAGCTCCCAGCCCAGGTCCTTGGCAGGAGTCATGGGATGGATGCCCCAAGTTCCAACTGGAGCCATGGGGGCTGGGGGCAGCAACGCAAAGCCTGGGTGCCCAGAGTCTGGGCAGGAGCTGCAGGGGCAGGAGAACAGACTCCCACAAGCGCACCCAGAACCTGAGCAGGAACTGCAAGGGGGGGACAGCGGAAACCCTGGAGCTTGGGCATCCTGAGCCCAGGCAGGAGCCAAGGGAGGGCAGCCCCTAGCCAGGCACCCCCAGCCCCAAGTTGGGCAGGAGCTGCAGGGGCTAGAGCTGTGGGGGGTGGCAGTCCCCAGTCTAGGTCCCTGAGCCAGGGCAGGAGCCGCAGCCACTACACCCCCAGCTCTGGCAGCCCAGAGCCCCGGCAGAAGCTTCGCGGGGGGTGGGGAGTGCAGCGGCAGTGGGTGGAAGCCCTGGCGCTAGGGTGCCCCGAGCCCGAGCAGGAGCCACAGGGGGAGGGCAGCAGCCCCAAGCCTGGGTCCCCCAAGAGCTTCTGCACTGCAGGTGGATGTGGGTGTGATCTCCCCCAATAACAGCCTGTCTGATTTCAGGGAGATCAGATTTCATGGGAAAGGGCTTGTTTCCCTGTTTGTGGCATTTTTTCATGGCCATGAAATTGGTAGGGCCCTATTCATAATCCCTTCAGCACAGGAAAGGGAAGTAATGTCAGAGGTTGTGTGGGAGCTGGGACCTACTCCCCGTCTTCACTCTCAGTCTAATCCAGGGGTCGGCAACCTCTAGCACGCAGCTCGCCAGGGTAAAGGCCGAACCAATTTGTTTACCTGCCGTGTCGTCAGATTCGGCCGATTGCGGCTCCTACTGGCTGCAGTTTGCCATCCCAGGCCAATGGGGGTGGCGGAAAGCCGCAGCCAGCACATCCCTCAGCCCACGGCGCTTCCTACCACCCCCATTGGCCTAGGACAGCGAACCACGGCCAGCGGGAGCCTCAATTTACTGAATCTGTGGATGTGGCCCTCGAGGGTGCTTACCCTGGCAAGCCGCATGCGAGAGGTTGCCAACCCCGGTCTACTCTCTGTCCACTAGACCATATTGTCTACACTAACAAGAGAAGGCTATTCAGTTTGTGAATAATGAGCCTATAAAACTAGAAAAGGGTCAGTAAGTGAAACAAGTCTATCACATCTCCTAGCTCAGCTGAAAGTGAGTTCACTATCATAATGTTATAAAAGGTGATCTTAACAGGGAGCCACTGTATTACTTGTCTATGCTGCTTTACATTCAGTATAGCGAGGTAGGCTGTTTAGTGTGGTATATCTTGGCTCATAGTCACAGATTTTATCATTCCATCATTGTGAAATCAATGAAAGCTTCAAAATCTGTGGCTGTTATTTGCTGACTTGTAAATCCTTCATGGTCATATTTACTTTGGAATCTAAAGGTCCTTCAAATATATCTTCTTTCTGTAGGCTGCAAAAAGTAAGTGAAATAAGATATATCCTTTAGAGTACAAGTAAACTATGCTCCTGAAAGCATACTTATGGAATGTCCATACTCACTGAGCCTCATTTGAAAAAGTGAGTTAATGATAATAACAATAGGTAACTTTAATTAAAACCTCAACAAGTATACATGCCTAAACTGAATAATTGCCTAATCTTATTGCCATAACCCATGTGCTTCCTCTCTCTGTCACCTCCTTGCTGTTTTTTATTAATCCCCACTAGTTGTCTTGTCTCACACTAGACAGGCTCACTGGAGCACAGAATTTGTCTTTCTGATTGTTCTGTAAAGCACCAGTTCCCCTTTCAGGTACTATAAAAATGATAATATTAATAATTTGGCACATGCACTATGTCAAGCTTTGTGTTTGCTTGCTTTTGGTGCATAGACACAAAATAAAGATGATTGCTAAATGTCGGTAACTGAGCCATAAAGTAGATCCACTGAGGCAGGGAAAGGAGAAATGTAAATTGATTATTTGTGAATATGCACAGAAATAACATCTGACTTTTAATACACATATGCTTTTTCTAGGATTGTACATTTTACTTATGCTCAGAATCATCAGAGGTCAGTAACAATCAAGCCTACAATGATCTCATTACACTGATCATCATTTTCATTCTTAATTCATTGCTGTTTAACTTTTCACTTGTTTCTCCATGATAAATGTGGCAATAGACAGCCATCTGGCTCTAGTGTTTGAAAGGTACATAAGGCAATGCAAATAAAATTGATTGGCTGCTATGACCATATTAGGAAGAAACCATACTTGAACCAGAAGTAACATGAGGGAAGTGAAAACTGGCTTTAATTCTCTAGCAAACCACTGAATATTGAGGTTGTATACAGCAGTTCAGAAATACATTGACAGTCTGGTCATGTTCGGATCATGCTCCTTGGTTTTGTTTTATTTCCATCCAAGACAGCATTGGGTATTTCCCGACCCTTTACAGATAGCCACTAGATATGAGATTGTGTCTGAGGGGTTAAATGTAAATTTGAAAATAATTTAATTTCACAATCATTATTGTATTTCACTTTTAGTTGCTACTGCCTTCCACACACTATGATATTACTGGTCATCTAAGTATATATGTTAGCTTATATTTTTTACATTATGTTACAGTGCCAATAACTGTGTAATTCTGCTTTTTATAAAGCCGTTGTATGAATTCATGTCACATAAATGACTGGCCAGGGGTTTTGGTGGAGATGGTTGTATGATACCGGTGTCTCACCCTGAGTCTAAGAGGGACAAGGTGGCATGGTGTGAATGGGGCAAGGATGAGAGAAGGTGTGGTGGAGATGAGCACTATACCTGATCCTCCATTCGCATAAGCAGTTAGAGCTTAAGCCAGTGATGGAAGTTGGAATAAAATAGGCTCCAAGTAATTTCCACCACCAGGGGAAATGATGGTTACAAAAGGTTATTACTAGGTGACACAATGCGAAGTAAAGAGTTTTTCAGGAATAATATCCTAACAGAAGTATGCGGCTAGAGAATGTTCTCCAACAGGGAGTGGTGCTAAACCCACTATCTAGCCATTTAAGAAAGGACTCAACAAGACACTTGGGAATATATGGCAGAGAACAACCGTACATTG
Source organism: Chelonoidis abingdonii (assembly GCF_003597395.2). Taxonomy (NCBI): domain Eukaryota; kingdom Metazoa; phylum Chordata; order Testudines; family Testudinidae; genus Chelonoidis; species Chelonoidis abingdonii. The sequence continues at coordinate 293,335,647 of NC_133769.1, forward strand.
TTAGGGAGATGGCCAGAAGAACACAAAAGGACTTTTCCATTTCTAATGTCTGTGATCCTATGAATTTTGCATTTTAAAGCTGTCCTTTGTTACGACGTGTAATATATTTTTAAATGTCTGAAATACAACGCTCCAATTTGGAAGTCTTTATAGCTATACTGTTGTAGTAGACAGCACACCTATACCAGCTGGTTTACTTTGAGCCACGCATATGTTTGTACATGTAAATGTATATAGTTCACTGAAACAACAAATGATCTAAAAGCAGTTCACCTGTATGTTAGTTTTGCTCAAAATAGGTACTAGTCTTATAAGAATGTATTTAATGATTAGACTCTATGAAATGCTTGCAGGTTGCTCCATGCATTAATCTCAGTTGTAAGGTTGCATTCCATGCTATAAGGGAATATGTATGTTTTCCTTATAACTTTGAAAATGTTTGCTCTGAACTTGTGAACCAAGGCACAGGAATCATCCCCTCCTCCCGCTTATCCAGAAGAATTATCAAAATTGCATGAGCCATTAAGGAACATCACAATGCAAAGGATTGGTTAATGGCCCTATCGCACCTTGAAAATGCTATATTTAAGGAACCTCATTCTGTGGCCTTGGAAGCTGAATGAAGGAAATAAAACAAAGGGCAAGTCTACACTTAAAATGCTGAAGCAGTACAGCTGCACCTCGGTAGCACTTCAATGGAGACTCTGGTACACCAAAGGGAGAGCTTTTCCTATCCGCATAGTTAATCCACATCCACGAGAAGCAATAGCTGTTTCGATGGGAGAAGGCCTCCCATCAACATAATGCTGTCTGCACTGGGGGTTAGGTCAATATAACTTGGTTGCTCAGGAGTGTGGGTTTTTCACGCCCCTCAGTGACATAATTATATTGATTAAATTTATAGTGTAGATCTGGGGAAAGTTACAGGAACATTTTCACATCTCTTTTCTCTGTTTTTAGTCTGACAGAGCCAGAGACTCTAAACTCAGGCAGAGATCCCTGGAGGTTCCCTCTGAGTCCACGCTGAAAGGCACTTTGAATTGACAGATCACTGGAACTCTGTCACTTTTAGAATTTCAATTATAATTCATTTGTGTGTATGTTTGCTTGCTTTAACCTGTAAATAATTATTTTATTTCTAGTTTCTAGTTAATAAACCTTTAGATAGTTTATTACAGGATTGGATACAGATGTTGTCTTTGGTGCAAGATCTAGGTTACCAGTTGATCTGGGATAAGTGACTGGGACTGGGAGCACCCTGAATGTAGTGTGATTTTTGGTATAAGTGATCATTTATCACTAAGTCCAGTTTGTCTGGGTGACAAGATAGTCTGGAGAGTCTAAGAGAACTGGCAGTGATTCCATGGTAAGACAGTTATAGTGATCCACGAGTTCACATTTGTTACTGTCTTGGTGAAATCTAATTATTGAACATACCACTAGTTTGGGGTTTCTGCCCTCTTTTTGACAGTCTGCCCTAGAGTAGGTAGTGTTGGTCGTGAGCAACTCCAGACAGCGCAACACCCATCATTAAGACTAACAGTATTCTGTTCAAACACGTAATCTGTTTATCATATTTTAAATTCATAATCTGTTTATCATATTTTAAATTCATCACATCACTATTTCACAGTGCAAACATTTTGGAAGCATAAACATGCTGAAATACTGTGGACTTTCATACATGCAATGGTTGCTTCTAATTAGTAAGAAGCCTCATTTTTTGAAAGTTCAGCCCAGAGTTACACTGAACTGAAGTCTCACAAAATGATCCAAATTGTTTCTTCTGCTTGAGATGAACTTAATTCTCCAGTGTCAAAAAGAAGTGAGATTATACTGTCAAATATTGTAAACATAAATTATCTTCGCCTCTGGATTTCTCTGTGCAATGCTGCCTGCAGTGACTGAAGAGTATGAGTACCAATCTCAGGCGAGACTGTTAGGAACCAGGGCACAAAACTAGAATTGTCTGTGAGTTCTTTACTTAGATTTCACCAACTATTTATCAAGTGTAAATTCTTCAGACAGTGTAACAGCCTAAATATGGAGTCACAGACAATTTCCTTGGCTACTCTAGTCTGTTTGGCCATCCAGGTAAGCGTCCCTTTGTGTTAGGTGATCAACTTTATACCAAGAATCACAGCAGTATTCAGTTTACTCTCAGTCCCAAAGAACCAGTCACTTACCCCGGGTCAGTTGCACATTAGATCTCGCACCAAAGACAATGCTTGTAGTCAATCCTATAATGAACTATATGAAGATTTATTACATAGAAAAAGGAAACAAGAATATTATTACCAGGTCAAAGCAGGTAAACATATATACGCAAATGAGTTACAGTCTTAAGTTTCAAAAAGTAATAGAAGTTTCTGTAATAAGCAAGTTATGTATATCTTACAGAGCTTTTTAAGGCTAATCTGCTGGGAATCTCTTGATTATACCGAGAAAATCCTTGCCCCCAGAATCCAAGCAGCATAGAGATCCTAAATTCCTTTGGTTTGGGGGTTTTATCCCCCTCCTGCCACGTGCACTGAGCTGCAAACTCAGCTGATGGAAGGAGTCCACTTCCAACACTCATCTTCACAAGGAGGAGAGCAGGACAGCAGAAGTCTTTTGTCCTCTTGTTGCTAGCATGTAGGGAAATTCTGGTTGCAACATCCCATAATAGTCCATCTGGTATTGATGGACCTTTCATTTTGGGAAGAATGTGACAACTTCTGTTGAAGATCAGCCCTTCACACTGATTAATGACTCTCTCCTGTCTGGTGATTTACAGATGTGCACAATACAATCGTGTAAATATTACCTTACAATATGGCCTACAGAAGTTATAAGGGAGGTTAATGCATGCAGCAACGCATACGCAATCAATAAAGTCTAAACACATTCTTATCATTCTAATACCTGTTTTAACAATACTAACACACAGGTGAGCCACATTGATTTCAGCCATGTATTTGTCAGGGTTCCATTGAAACACAAGGACCTTGGTGTGAGCTGGTGTGCCAGCACCAAACTCTGTGTCTTGTCTTCTCTGGACCAAATTCTGATCTCATTTGCACTGGTGTAAATCTTGACATCAGATTACACCTCTGTAAATGAGAGCAGAATTTTGTCCTATGTAGCTATGTTTTAGAGTGCTTTCTGTCTGAGGCAGTGACTGTGTATTTTGGTGTAAATTACAGCTGTAAGCATGTTGTCTGTGCTAAACTAATTATTAATAATAATTACAAAAACAGTTGATCTATCCTGGTTAAAAAATGTAAATACGTAAGTTCACACTGTCAGTTTTTATTGCCTGAGTTACAGGCTCTAATCACTTATTGTCGCAAAAGACCTTATGACAGCCATATCTCAGGTTGGCTCTTCTAGTCTCAGTGACCTTAACAATCAACATTTTTGTTAACATATGGCTTGGCAAATGAAAGCTGAAGTAACAAGGGAACTAGCCTTTTGGATGTGTTTTTAAAAATGTTTTCCGTCAAGCATTAGCAAATGCTGTCTTTGAAATGCCTAATTAGAGTCAATGAAACTATAAATCCATTTGGACACATTGTGAATTTTGATGTGGAGGAGGTAACCACTTAGAGGCACCCCTATTTATTGCTGCTTCTGCAACTTCATGTCTTCTGATTTGTTTTGTGTCTCTCTCTGCTAGTAATTACTTCATACGTAGCAGGTCACATTTAACTGTTACAGCTTGTAACATCTAGAGTGCTAACTTTCCCCAAATCTACCTGAGTCCTCCAGCTAAAATCTGTAGTAGTTAAGGTTGACTGCAGATTTGTGGTAGGGTTAGGAGGACATTGTGGTTTAGTTGGCCATAAAGGCTGCCTTTTTTCCTGTCATGTTTCAGTGGTAGACCTCTGTGCTGCATCAGTATTTGTAATAGAGAATAGCTCTACAGTGGGAGTTCAAGCCTTACAATTGTGATTTTAAAAAAAAAAGACACAAATAAGATGTCTTGCTGCAATGATTTGCTTAAATGTAATAGAGACAGGGCTATAAGCCCAGCCCGAGGCATAAAGGTCACAGCTCTGTGAATATTTTCTCTATTAATAGTCTATAAGTATGTTGTTGCTGCCAAACTACTGCTTTGAACCAAATTAGTGTCTCATTACAAGTCTAATATCTAGGGTGTCAACATGCTCTTTGTTGTCTCTAGACACCCTGCTTGGTCCCTTACTCAGACTGCAGTTTTATAAACATGAGTATGTATTAGATAACAGAAACAGCAAAGGAGAGTTGAATAATTAAACAATCTGTAAAAGTGGAAGCCTAGTTTTTCTCTAGAGAGACAAGGTGGGTGAGGTAATATCCTAGAGCTCATCTCTGTGTGGCTTTAGAGCTTGTCTCTCTCACCAGTGGAGCTTGGTCTAGTACTGGGGTCGGCAGCCTTTGGTACGCAGCTCACCAGGGTAAGCCTCCTGGCGGGCCGTGCCAGTTTGTTTACCTGCCACGTCTGCAGGTTCAGCCAATTGCAGCTCCTGCTGGCTGCAGTTTGCCGCTCCAGGCCAATGGGGGCTGCGGAAAGTGGTGCGGGCCAAGGGATGTGCTGCCTGCCGCTTCCCGCCGCCCCCGTTGGCCTGGAATGGCAGACCGCGGGAGACATGGGAGACATGATCGGCCGAAGCTGCGGACGTGGCAGATAAACGAACTGGACCTGCCTGCCAGGGTGCTTACCCTTGCGAGGCGCATGCCAAAGGTTGCCGATCCCTGATCTAGTAGAACATATAACCTCACCCACTACGTTTCTCTGATATCGTGGGACCAACATGGCTAAAACTCCACTACATACAACAATGTAAGATATCAATTGTTTTTCTCTCTCATTTAACTTATCTCCTGAACCTGCTCCTTTTTATCTCTTATGTAGAAAAGGTTCCATTGCCTTTTTTTTTTTCATTTTAATCCTTATTTACAGGCTCACATTTGAATATAGGGCCGCAGATATAGATACGCTGAACAAAGAGTTTAAAACATGGTACCTGGTCTGAGGAGTTTACAGTCTAAGGCTCTGATCCTACAAACACTTAAGAACATCCTTAATACTAAACGCATATGTAACTCCGTTGAGCTCAGTGGAGTTACTTGTGCTTCACATTAAGCACTTGCATGAGCCTTTGCAGGATCCGGGCCTACATTAGATGTGATTTATCAAGTACGATTATGGGATTGCTTACATTACGCAATATGAATTCTGTGTATTTATTTTTGTGTTTAGATCTTCCTGGGTTTGGGGTGACAGTGTGGGTTATTATTGGCAAGGGTCTGAAGAACCATAGGCTCCGAGAAGGACTGTGAAGGAGAAGGTTGAATGTTATACAGGAAGGGAGGCCATTCCAAGTGCAGAGGGCAGGGTGAGAGAAGGATCACACAGTGGAGAAAAGTTCCTTCTGGCTTGAAATTTGGTATGCAAGGTCTAATGTGGGGTGTGGATATTTCTAAGTTGTTGAGCAGTTTCTAAGTGGTTGAGCAGGTTTTGATGTGTTTTTATTGGGAGGTGGGGAAGAGAGGACACTGGGCAAAATAGGTTTCGTAACAGAGGCTCACTGGTCCTGGACTCTGGGTTCTGTTCCTGGCTATGCCACAGACATCCTGTCTTACCTTGGACAAGACACTTAAAGGCCTGGTTTTCAGAAGTATTGAGTACTCACAATTTCCATTACAGATAAGAGCTCTTGTAAAAATTAGTCTGTTTATGTGTCATTCCTTGTCTGTAAAATGGTAATAGTAATACCCACCAACCTTCCAAGGGTATTGTGAGGATAAAATTATTAATCTGTACTCTGCTCGGATACTGTGCTGAGCCTCAGAGTAAAGCCTATAAATGATAAATTCAGGTGGTAATATTTGAGGATATGGGGGAAGGAAGAGCAAAAAGGCTTACTGTTTCAGATGCTCTGTTTTTTGCACCTTCTAATAGCATGAACAATAACTCCAGTAACGTCGGTAGGGTTTTATGCAAACACAGGTCCGACAATCCAACGTGGATCCAATACAGAATTTAGTTTTTAGGGTATGTTTACATAGCAATCAAGAAGTGTGATTGCAGCACATGTAGGCATACCCAAGCTAGCTTTGATCAAGCTAAAAATGGCAGTGTAGACGTGTTGGCACAGAGTGCATGGCTAGGTGCCCAAGTACAGTCCCATCTGTGCTAATGCAGCTGCATTGCTATGTTTAGCAAGCTAGCTCAAAGAAAGCTAGTTTGGATGCGCCTACACATGCTGTCATCGCACTTCCTGATTGCAGTGCAGACATACCCAAAGTTCAGCTGATCTCAAGAGATGATCTTGGCATGGCATGACATTTTGACTAAAAACCTAGAATGGTAAAAATTATCATGGCGCACATTAAATGGATTAAACCCTGGCTAACTGATAGGTCTCAAAATTTAGGGAATTGTCATCAAGTAGGTGCTTTTCCAATGGGGTTGTGCAGGGATCACTTCTTGGTCCTATGCTATTTAGCATTTTTATCAATGACCTGTAAGTAAGCATAAGATCATCACTGATATAATTTGCAGATGACACAAAACTTTGGGGAGTGGTAAATAATGAAAAGAACAGGTTACTGATTTAGAGTGATCTAGATCACTTGATAAACTGAGCACAAGCAAACAATGTGCATTTGAATATAGCTAAATGTAAATGTGTACATCTAGAAACAAAGAAAGTTTCATCCATACTTACAGATGAGGGGCCCTATCCTGGAAAAGATTTGGGGATTGTGGTGCATAAACAATTGAACCTGAACTCCCATTGTGATGTGGCCAAAAGAGCTGGTAAGATCTGGGATGCATTAACAGGAGAATCTTGTGTAGGACTAGAGGTTATTTTACCTCTGTATTTGGCACTGGTGCAACTGCTGCTGGAATTATCTATCCAGTTCTGGTGCCAAAATTCAAGAAGGATGTTGATAAATTAGAGAGGGTTCAGAGAATAGCTTTAAGAATGATTAAAGGATTAGAAAATATGCCTTTAGTGATAGACTCAAAGAGCTCAATCTGTTTAGCCAAACAAAGGGAAGGTTAAAAGGTGACCATTAAAATCTTTAAATATCTACACAGGGAACAAATATATAATAATTGGCTCTTCAATTTAGCAAAAAAAGGTATAATCAGATCCAATGGCTAGACGTTTAAGCAGAACAAATTCAGATTGGAAACAAGGCATTTTTTTTTTAACAGTGAGGATAATTAACCATTGGAACAATTTACCAAGGGTCATCCATCACTGACAATTTTAAATCAAGATTAGATGTTTTTTTAAAAGATATGCCCTGGGAATAACTTTGAGAAGTTCTAGTGCCTGTGTTTTTCAGGAGGTCAGACTAGATGAGCACAATGGTCTCTTCTGGCCTTGGAATCTATGAATCTGAGGTGTCAGAATATCTAACAGGATTCACCTGAAATTGTTTCAGCAACTACTATATTAGTGAGAGCACTTTACATAGCGTACTGTATAGACTTCTGTTTTAGACACATGTGAATTAAGTTGGCAGCCACTATCTACCACCAGGCACACCATAGAAATCATAGCTACGGGCAAGTATGTTGTTCTCCAGGACCCTTTCTTGAATGACATCTCTGCAGTGGCAATGCGGTACTGCTAATACCACCCTCTCCAGTATGTCTCCGCTCTGACAGGAGAGCAATTCTAGGGGGGGAAAGGCAGTTCAGTTGCAATGCACACAAAGGCCAAATTTTTCAATCATGTGTACTCTGCCTGACGTTGGACACCCAAAAATGGAGACACCCAAAATAAATCACATTTGAAAATTTTGGTCCTAATTCTTTCCTGTCTGTGAAAGCTGCATATCTGAGTGCTAGATGTGATTATGATTTTGATAAGGTGGACATCCATTCACTAGGGACTGCCTGATAGTTTATTTATTAGAATGCACTTGAAGCACTCGGATGGTGAGGACTTGTAGTAGCTCATGGCCTGGACTAGATTCAAACTAATGGCCGACTCTGTATTCCAAACTCTTAAGCTATTCAGTTTTCCACTGATCTGAAATAGCCCACAAAAGAAGAAATTCCAGATTTAAATAAGAAATTCACTATACACTGGTGACAGGCTATCACAGTCCATCATCTAGCCACCATGCTGCATATAGAGCTAGCCCATAGATCGGGGTCGACAACCTATGGCACGCATGCCAAAGACGGCACGCGAGCCAATTTTTAATGGCATGCAGCTGCGTTCTGAGATCCCGGCTGCCGGCCCCACTCAGCCCTCTGCCAAACCCTGGCTGGGCGAGGCCGGTGGCCGGGACCCCGGCAGGCAGCAGCATGTCATTAAAAATCCTGCCAAGCCCAGCCTGCTCTTCTCCGTCCCCCGCCCACTGCTCTTTCCTGCGGGGGCAGGGGGCAGAAGCTTGGTCCTGCCAGCTGCTGCTGCAAGGCAACCTCCACCGGCAGCCAAGCTCCCTCCTCCCCTGTCTCTTCCCCCAGCGTGCTGGGTTCCTGCCCCTCCTCCTCTCCCTCCCTGCGGCCGAACAGTTGATGGCCTGGAGAGGGAGGGGGAGAAGCGGAGTCAGAACTGCAGGTGCAACGTGCTCGCTGCTTTGGAGAAGAGGTGGGGATGGGACCTTGGGGAAGGAGGATGGAGTCAGGGCCTTCCACCCCCCTTCCATGAGCCACTCAGTGCAGGGGCTGGGAGCATCCCCACGACTCCAGCCCACACCCTCAGCCCTCTGCTCTGACTCCTGAACCCCCTACACCCCGCCAGCCCTCTGCCCTGAGCCCAGCACCCCCCACACTCCCCAGGCCCCTGCCCTGACCCCTGCACCCCCCCAACCTTGACTCCGGCACCCCACATACATACCCAGCTCCCCCACACTCCATGCTCTGACTCCTGCACCCTCTCTCACACCCCAGCCCACAACCCTGACTCCTGCACCCTCCTCACACAGCCTCATCCCCCTGCCCTGACTCCTGCACCCCCCACACATACCCAGCCCCCCACACCCGATGCCCTGACTCTTGCATCCCCCACATTTCCACCCCCATCCTGAGCACCAAACGGAAGCTCTTGCACCTCCGCCCCCCCACATTCCCACCTGTACCTCTCACACCAAATGGGAGCTGTCCAGGTAAGCACTCTACACCTAAACCTCCTGCCCCAACCCTGAGCCCCCTCCCTTATTCTAGCTCCTGGCCAGACCCTACACCCCAACCCTCAGCCTGCGCCTTCACTCCCAGCCCTGTGCTCAGTGCACTCCCACCCTCAGTGCAGAGAGAGAGGAAGAGAATGGGCTAAAACCAGGGAGAAGATAGGTACCCACTCCATGTGGGCAGGGCTGGGACCCCAGACCAACAGCAGGCTTAGTGGGGCTGGCAGCTCACTGCCGGTCTGGGGTCCTAGCCACTGTCCCCCTCAACCTGCTGCCAGTCTGGGGTTCTGGCTGCCATCCCCTTGCCAGCCAGGATCCCGGCCACAGGCCCCGCTTAGGCCGTTGCTGGCCTAGGTGAACGGAACCCCAGGCTGGCGTCGTAAGATCAACATTTTAATTTAATTTTAAATGAAGTTTCTTAAACATTTTGAAAACCTTGTTTATTTTACATATGACAATAGTTTAGTTATATAATATATAGACTTATAGAGAGAGACCTTCTAAAAAACATTAAAATGTATTACTGGCATGTGAAACCTTAAATTAAGGTGAATAAATGAAGACTCTGCACACCGCTTCTGAAAGGTTGCCGAAGCCTGCCCTAGATATTCAGTTTGCACCCTGTGCATGCACAAAACACACTTTCTGACTCCAATAGGAGCAGGGTCCAGGATGAAAGAGATCTGTAATGACCATCTCTGTTTTTATTCCCTACATATTTCCAGGAGATCATGTATATACTTCACAACTAGATACTGAAGTAGATTGTGCTTCATAGGCTTAGAGAGGCCTTATCATCAGCCTGACCAGCCTTACAATCTGTGGATCCCCAAACTGCCAGAGCAGGGATATGAGTTTCCTCCCTCAGCTGGAGAAGGAGATTGAGTAAACCCATAAATTGATAGGTCAGCACAGTTCTGACACTAATGTTGGGATGTTATAAGAATGACATGTTCCTAGGATACAATCCTGTGTTTAAATACCTTAGCACAATATGTTATTCTTATATACTGAAGTGGGTCCCACTGTGCCTAAGTATCATTATCTATTATTTACCAGGGCCATACAGATATATATGCACAGAGAAATAAAAAAACAGTGTTGCTGTTTGGATGTGCTTACAATCTGAGGCCCCAAACACATATGTGATGTGAGTTACTTCACACAATAGTTACCCAGAGTTGGTACTGTGAACCTTGATAAAGGTAATGACATGCATAGGTGCTCAGAGAATCAGGATCTACTTGCAGTGATGGACAAAATAAGTTTGTGAGGTTATAAAGCCTGCTTATGTCTGTTTGGTTTTTTGTTTTGTTTTGTTTCTGTTTTGTTTTCTCATGAACTAACTAGGGAAATATAGCCTAGCAGGGATCGGCAACCTTTGGCATGCAGCACACCAGGGTAAGCCCCCTTGCGGTCTGGGCCGGTTTGTTTACCTGCCGCATCCTCAGGTTCGGCCAATCGCGGCTCCCACTGACCGCCGTTCGCAGCTCCAGGCCAATGGAGGCTGCGAGAAGCCTCGGCCAGCACATCCTTCGGCCCGCACTGCTTCCCGCAGCCCCCATTGGCCTGGGTAGGTGAACCACGGCCAGTGGGAGCCATGATCAGCCGAACCTGCGGATGCAGCAACTAAACAAACTGATCTGGCCCACCAGGGGGCTTACCCTGGCATGCCGCATGCCCAAGGTTGCCGATCCCTGGCCTAGAGGGAGCTACTACAAGGTGGGTGCATAACTGGTTGGAAAACTGTTCCCAGAGAATAGTTATCAATGTTTCACAGTCAAGCTGGAAGGGCATATAAAATGGAGTCCCACACCAATTTGTCCTGGGTCCGATTATGTTTAATTTCTTTATAAATGATTTAGATAATGGCATAGAGAGTGCAGTTATAAAGTTTGCGGACGATACCAAGCTGGGAGGGGTTGCAAGTGCTTTGGAGGACAGGATTAAAATTCAAAGTTATCTAGACAAACTGGAGAAATGGTCTGAAGTAAATAGGATGAAATTCAATAAAGACAAAGGCAAAGTATTCTACTTAGGAAGGAACAATCAATTGTGCTTGTGCATGCACACACACAGAAAGAGACATGACTGCCTAGGAAGGAGTGCTGTCGAAAGGGATCTGCAGGTTATAGTAAATCACAAACTAAATATAAGTCAACAGTGTAACACTGTTGCAAAAAAGCAAACACCATTCTGGGATGTATTAGCAGGAGTACTGTAAGCAAGACACAAGCAGTAATTCTTCCACTCTACTTCCTGATGGGGATCTCTGCTGCTGCCTGATTGTGTACTTCCAGTTCCAAATGAGGTGTGTGACTGACCAGTCAGTTCATAACTCTGATGTTCATAACTCTGAGGTTCTACTGTATGAAGAAAGATGGAAAAAATTGGGTTTGTTTAATATGGAGAAGAGAAGACTGAGGGGGGACATAGTAACAGTTTTCAAATATGTAAAAGGTTGTTACAATGAGGAGGGTAAAAAATTATTCTCCTGATCCTCTGAGGATAGTACAAGAAGCAATTGGCTTAAATTGCAGCAAGGGAGGTTTAGGTTGGACATTAGGAAAAACTTCCTAATTGTCAGGCTAGTTAAGCCCTGGAACAAATTACCTAAGGAGATTGTGGAATCTCCATCATAGGCAGGGCCAGCTCCAGGCACCAGCCCAGCAAGCAGGTGCTTGGGGTGGACGCTGGGAAGGGGTGGCACGTCCAGCTCTTCAGCAGCAATTCAGCAACAGGTCCCTCACTCCCTCTCTGAGGGAAGGACCAGCCGCTGAATTGCTACTGAAAACTGAAGCGGAAGCAGTAGAGCTGCAAATCGCAACTTGTTTTTTGTTCTTTTTTTTTGCTGCTTGGGGCAGCAAAAACCCTGGAGCCAGCCCTGATCATAGGAGGTTTTTAAGAGCAAGTTAGACAATCACCTGTCAGGAATGGTCTAGTCCTGCCTTGAGTGTAGGGGACTGGACTAAATGATCTATTGAGGTTCCTTCTAGTCCTACATTTCTATGATTCTGTGAAAAGGTATTTGTGTGTTTCTGTTTAATTGGTTTGGTGTAAGAGCGGTGAGTGTTAGGGTTGTGAAAAGGTCCCTCACCAAAGGTTCTTAAGCAAAGTAAGCTGTCATGGATAAGAAAGAAGGTCCTCTCATGGATCAGTAAGTGGTTAAAGATCGGAAACAAAGAATAGGAACAAATAGTCAGTGTTCAGAATGCAGAGAGGTAAATAGTCGAGTCCCCCAGGGGTCTGTATTGGACCACTCCTATTCAACATATTGATAAATGATTTGGAAAAAGGAGTAACCGGTGAGGAAGCAAAATTTGCAGATGATACTAAACTACTCCAGCTGGTTAAGTACAGAGCAGACTGCAAAGAGCTATAAAGGAATCTCATAAAACTGAGTGACTGGGCAACAAAATGGCAGATGAAATTCAGTGTTGATAAATGCAAAGGAATGCACATTGGAAAACGTAATTCCAACTATACATCTAAAACGATGGGGTCTAAATTAGCTGTTACCATTCAAAAGAGTGATCTTGGAGTCATTGTGGCTAGTTCTCTGAAAACATCCACTCAATTTGCAGCGGCAGTCAAAAGCTAACAGAATGTTGGGAATCATCAAGAAAGGGATAGATATTAAGACAGAAAATATCATATTTCCTCTATATAAATCCATGCTTGCAGATGTGGTCGCCCCCATCTCAAAAAATGGTGTATTGGAATTCAAAAAGGTTCAGAAAAGGGCAACAAAAATGATTAAGGGAATGGAACGGCTTCTGTATGAGAAGAGATTAAGAAGATTGGGACTTTTAAGCTTGGAAAAGAGACGACTAAGGGGGGATACAATAGAGATCTATAAAATCATGTCTGGTGTGCAGAAAGTAAATAAGTAAGTATTATTTACTTCTCATAACACAAGAATTAGGGGTCACCAAATGATATTAGTAGGCAGCAGGTTTAAAACAAACAAAAGTATTTCTTCACACAGTGCACAGTCAACCTGCGGAACTTGTTGCCAGAGGATGTTGTGAAGGCCAAGACTATAACAGTTTAAAAAAAGAACTAGATAAATTCATGGAGGATAGATCCATCAATGGCTCTTAGCCAGAATGGACAGGGATGGTATCTCTAGCCTCTGTTTGGCAGAATCAGGGAATGGGCGACAGGGGATGAATCACTTGGTTCTGTTCATTCTCTCTGAGGCACCTGGAATTGGCCACTGTCAGAAGACAGGATACTGGGCTAGATGGACCTTTGGTCTGACCCAGTATAGCCATTCTTATGGTCTTAAGTAATGAATTTGGAGGAGGTAAGGGAGAATGTATGGTGAACGTGACCAGGAGATTTCAGGTGTAAGGGAGGCAGCATAGAGCAACATAAAGAAATGCTTGTCGGGAGAATACAAAGAGGGCACAGAAGAAAACAGAAATATCAGAATACAAGGCCTGAGCCAAACAATGGTGAGAGATTAACGAAAATTTTGAAAAATAGGTCTGAAAGCCCAAATAAAATATTTCAGCCTGAACTTTAAATTTCCTTCCTGTGTTGTTAAGTTTAACAATACATATAAAGTAGCTTTGCCTAATTTAATAAATCTAAACAATATATTATCAATGTACTATGCCTGAAGAGAGAATTTTAAAACTGTGCAGTGCTTTAAACCCATATTCTTTAAAAAAGGATATTGTTTTTAGCACCAGTTCAAAACCATTATGAAATTTGGTCCCTCTGTTATGATATGGTTCCTTTCCTCTGTGACGCTTTCTTCCTATGGTCTTTCCCCCCCTTTTTTTATTTGAGAGGGAGAGTCTTTAGAGGAAAAGAACAAATTTCTCTAACACTTGTAATTGACTAATATGGAACAGGAAAAAAATCACTTTTCTGTCTTAGTGTTTACTTCAGATCCCAATTATTTTGTACTCATTGAAGAACCTGTAGCTTAATGGTCTGATTTTTTCTAGTGAAAATGCCTTGCAGTAATCTTCCCCAAACTGCACAGGGCAGGTGAAATCTTTATTTTGGGGGAAGAGAAGGAAGTATGGAATTATCTGGGGTGTTAAAGAACAAAGACCAGGAAAGGCAGGTTAAAATTCAGAAAAGAAGTAAAGGCGAATGCTGCCATCTAGAGTTAAGTACTGATATTAGTCATATTTTAAAGTGGGATATTTGGCTCCAAATTAATTTATTGTGAAAACAGTAAAAGACAGAGAATTTTAGCCTAACAGAAATGCTTTCATGATGTTTTTAATTCCAGTGGGAACAGTTGATGAAGATCATTTGGGTATTTTAAATACAATATTATCATGGATAAGTAGCAAACAGAAGCCAGTATTCCAATCATACAGAAATAAATATGAAAGTGAAATACAAAAAACTAGAAAACAAAGGAAATTATGTGCAAATAAGTAGTTATATTCAGATAATAATAAAAATTGTAACAAAATTGGCAGTTCATAGTAGGTATTGAATGACAAGTAAACATTCTCTGCAGTGTTGCAGTTGAAACACTGCAGTGTGTATGCATTTTTCAAAACAGCTTTTACTGGAATTTAAAGAAACAACTTACTGAATTGGTCTTATAAAATCTTCTTTTTAACATAATATTACCAGGGACCAAATATGCCCTGTCAATGTCCTTTTAAAAATATTAATTTATTGAAACACAAACATTGCAGCATGAAAGGCAACTTGAAAACATAGTTGTTTAGAGGCTGTATAATCAAAAATGAAACTGATTGGTTTTATTGCTTGAACCTGAGAAAAATCCAGAAAAGGAAACAAATTGAAAATTGAATAAAAATAAATTGTATTTTAAAATTCTCAGTTCCAATCATGGAGGGAGATGGTGTTTTTAAATATGCTTTCTGAGCTTAATAATGTCCTTTGATATACCTTCCAAGTGTAGCTATTTTGTACATTGCAAAAATCAGTTCATTGACTAATTAAATATTTTGTGGTTAGACGTGCCTCTTTCACCAAGTTTCTGGCATGTTTAACAAACTTGGACTCCAGTTTTGAAAACACTTGAACCGGTGCATAGCTATATCCTGCAAGTAGCCACATTGATTTCAGTGAAAATATTCATTCTCATTTATGAATATGCATCAGTGCTTGTAGATCAGGGTCTGGAGAAGCGCCTTCTGCTCTTTTCTCAACGCTGGACAAAGTCTATCTATTATCTTGAATTCAGACAAATATATGATATGTATATATTACTCTCACACTCACTATGTGGGTGTTACTCTTGTTAACGCTGAGTGTGAACATTTACCTCCAAAATCTGGAAATAATAATTCACTTACTTGCAAAACATGTTATATAGCTGCTATTTGTAGTTGCTTCCCAGCAGCAGTGTTAGTGATTTGGCAATATTATCATTCTGAATATAAAAATGATTAATTGTAGTGGCAGGTTTCACATCTTTTCATTCACATAATCTGGCAGCATTTCCTATATACTTTTTTAAAAACAAAACAACCAAAATGCTGTTTAATTTTGAGCTGACAAAACATCTTTGTCAAATGGAGAATTAAATGGATACAAATTATTCAGGTCTGTGAATTCCATCATATGCACATACGTACATACATTTGTGCATGCTCAGGCAAGCCTCTGTTTAATGGTGCATGGTGTTCTTCACCCCTTTCTGTTGCTCTGCCATGTCTCTTTATTCTCAAAGAACTGAGGAACACTGTTCTATTTTCATGGAAGTCTCAGCCCAGGATCAAAACATTTTATACCCTTTGTCAAAATCCGCTCAGCCATATTTCTACAAGAATGCTGTGAAAGACTTACTTTATAGTTTTACTCTTTCTTTTTGTTCTTTGTGGTTTGCATTATTCTGTTGGAATCTTAAAAATAACTGCACATTCATTAACAATGTTGTTTTTTCCCTGTTTTTCACCTTTGCTCGCTTCTTGTCGTTGCAGTCCAGACTGAGCTATTAAACACCTAAATTCACACTTTTTTTCCCTGCATTTCATTTGATTTACTTGATCTCTCTGTTTAATTCTGAGGTTTAAAATAAGACCCTGACGCCATATCTTTTTTTCAACCTTGCTCAATTTTCCATGGTTCCAAGGATAGACTGTGGCTCTTGAAAGCTCATCCATATTATTTTTCTTTGTAGTTATTCCAATTAAAGGGGTCACCTACAACTTTTTGAGATTTTGGACAATTGATATTCTCTGTCTGCTTGTCAAATATGATTACTACTTTCATGTCCTTATTGTCCATCTGGTTTAACATGTCCTTATTTCTTGTCTGGTTTAACAAGTTGGAAACAAACAGCATTTCTATTTACCTTCTTGTTTACTTTCAGATATATCAGCATAGCTCTGGGAATAAGGTAGTTTCATTCATTTGTACTCTAATAACTTTGCAGTAGTAAAGTATAAAACTCGGTTAACCAAATTTTCAAAACATTAAATGGTGCTTTCATGTTCTTAACCATGAGTAATGTGTATAAATGTTAGTTTGATCATTAATAATTTCACAGCATCCTTTAAATCCTTTCACAATGAAGCATAGGTGGAAAAAAAACATTTTATGCCAAAAAAATTTATTATGTCAATAAGTTTCTGAATTCCTAGTTCATTTCTTTGAGATAAATGCAATCTATCCTATATATCTTAGGTTTTTATCACCATTATATCTGAATGCTATAACTTGTTCTTAGATTACAATCTTGAAAACACTGATGCATATGCCTCTCATGTGACCAAACCTTGGAATATTAGAGTTAGTTCAGAGCACTTCAGTGCCAATAAAATATTTACAAATTTGAAAAGTTCCAAGAAGAGTAGCAAACAGTATAGGTAGCTAGAGGAATGGACTATAAGAAAAGATTCAGAGTTAAATATGTATAGCCTGGCAAAGCAATAATTAAGAGGCATATAACAGCATATAAATATTTGAAATGTACAGGCACCAAGAATGGCAAAGGAGGGATAATATAGGAGCATGCATGGATGTAGAAATTAGAAACACAAGAAGAAAATGATTTTGATTAGGGTTGCCTCTCAGATCCTACATTTACAGACTCTGCCAGCCTGCTCTCTCCCCCACACCACAATGCACGGAGTCAAAATCTGTTAACATTTAAAATTCACATAAAATAAGGACGTATCAGATCCTTCCTCCCTTGGGAGGGGCCAGGAGAACACAGCTGTCATGAGGGTGGGGCTGTGTAATCTGGAATTTGGTGAGCTGCCTTTGCTGGCGTTGAGGCATCCTAGCCCCTCCTTGAAGTTCAGTCAAGACAGGAGCAGCCTGCATAGGCTACTGTTCCTCTGTGTCTACACTGGCTTCTCCTTCCTCCTGGCAGCATGGCTTTTGCAGGACCCTTATTATTGGCTGGATCCTGCTGAAGCTGCCCTGCAGGACTCTATTTGTGGCTGGACTTCTGTGTGAGGAAAATGGCATGACCTCTCGTGTGCTCACTCCTACCCGTATTCTGTCTTCTAAGCTCTATTTGTGTGTATCTGTATACCTGCCATATTTCTAAGACTCCTTAATGTTGCTATTCCGTGTTATTCCTAACCCTACTCAGTTCTGCAGAGGTGGTCCAAAGGGGAGAGAGGATGGTTCACAGAGACATCATTTCCCCACTTTTCCTTCAAAGCAGGCAGCTCTGCACTAGGAGAGTCCTCACCAGGCCAAAGTTATTGTCATTTTATTCCTAAGAAGCTACAATACACACAATAAGACTTCTCACTGTGAATCTTGTACTATTCTCCTCTGAATACTTCTTTTTCTTTTGCATATATCATATTAAGATCATGCTTTCTGCTTAGGAAAAATACTGTATTTTGCTACATAAATATTTTTACTCTGAGGGTGAAATTCTGACCCCATTGATGTCAATGGGAGTTTGGTTATTGACATCATTGGAGTCAGGATTTCACAACATGCTTCTTTTAAGGTTAGCAGATCTATCCCTTTGTTGAGTTGACTCTTCTGTTGCTTTTAATATTTGTGTTCAGAAAAAGATTTTTTTCTTTTGCAAAGTTTTATTCCTTTCAGATAGCCATTGAAAGGCCTGTCATTGCATTCCTGCTTGGTTTTGCTTAGCTCAGGAGAAACTATTTATTTAACAAGTCTCCATTTAAATGGGCACTATTGTCCTTGAAATGTCAAATATAATATGACATATCAATTACTGTATGTCAAGCAAATGATGTATTTGCAGCCCCAAATGATTTAGATGCAATTTGACATGTGTTTGATGTATTGTAATGGTGCTTCTTCAGTTCAGTGGATATCTTGAAAACAATGATGAATGGCATATAAATCACAGTACCACCTTTTGCTGGGATATTTGCCAGAATATAAAATAGAGGTTTGGCTTTCCTACTGGTCTTGGTCAATAATGGCTTCCTTGTTCCAGATTTGGGGGCCTCTAGTGGCTGGTATTTCTGCCAGTAATATTCAAGAAGACCCTGACTGCACACTTGTTCTACTCAAGGATTATTATTATTATTTATTATTTATTTTATTTATTATTATACAAAGGAAAAACTAACATTTTGCAGGAGCTCTTTGATTATGACATGAAGGAAGGGTGTGCAGTTATGTAAAACATGCAACAAGACTATAACCCTGATCCTGTAATAAGATAAGTAGGAGTTTCTCCCTGATCATATTGAGATTTCAGTAGGAAATATACTGGATTCTATGTCTCTGAGCAGTGGATCTGCAATTGTGTGGTTTTTATTAAGCAAAACAACAAGATATGGGGCCTAGCACAGAGCTGCAGAGCCTACATATGATACGCTGCTTTTTCAGTGGAATATATGAAATGAACTTGCTGGTCTCAGCCCAGGTCACATAAGCCAGGTGGGTGTCCACTTCACAAAAAAAAAAATCTCATATTTGGCACTGAACGTCACCTTGCTGGCAGTCTCCACCCAAAGAACAAAGGTGAATCCTGGCCCCATCAACATTTGTGGGAGTTTTGCAGTTACCTGCAGTGGGGTGAGGATTTCACCCAGTAAGTTGAACCACCCTCTAACATCTGGATGTGATCACTCCAGTTAAGGGCTGATGGACATTGGCAGAGCAATGTGGGGAAACTTTCAGAAGCGCTGCCCATGCTGTTCCTGTTCAGTGGATAAAGCGAGAACATCAGTCTCTAGTCTATCAATTCACCATTTCTCACAATTAAGAAATTCAAACTTGAAAAAAAAATCTATGGAAAACTCGAAAAAATATATGCATCTAATGCAGGGATCAGCAACCTTTGGCATGTGGCCCATCGGGGAAATGTGCTGGCGGGCCAGGACAGTTCGTTTACCTGCAGCATCCGCAGGTTCAGCCAATCACAGCATCCACTGGCTGCAGTTCACCATTCCAGGACATCCCATGCCACTTCCCGCAGCTCCCATTGGCCTGCAGGTAAACAAACCGTCCTGGCCCTCCAGGGGATTTCCCTGACGGGCTGCGTGCCAATGGTTGCCAATCCCTGATCTAACGCAAGGATGAGAATCTGTCTCTAAACCTTATTATAGCCAACATGTAGCATTCACTAATGTCCAGGTCACAAGCACTTTCTAAGTGTGTATATGTTGGCCATATTTTCAGGTTCCCTTTCCAGCTGTAACTTGGCCTGGTATATTCTGCATGTTCTGCGGTTCACATCTTGTGAGAACATGCAGGAGTTAGAGGTGAGATTTAGCATTGCATTTGGGGCCTACACTTTTTTTTTTGTTATTTTAACGTGTAGGTGTCCCACGTGAGATTAGAGCCTCGTAGAGCTAGGTAGTGTACAAATAACATAGTAAGAGTCAGGGCAGGTCTACACTATTGCTTAAGTCAATCTAATTGATGTCACTCAGGGGTGTGAAAAAAACACTCCCACCCCCCATAATGCAAGTTACAGCAACCTAAGGACCGTCCACACTAGCGCTATGTCGGTGGGAGAGACTTTCTCACGGAGGTGTGGTAATTATGCCAACGGGAGAGCGCTGTCCTGTCAACATGCAGCGTCTTCACCAGACATGCTACAGTGGCACAGCAGTGCCAATGTAGTACTTCTAGGGTAGACCTGCCCTCAGTCACTACACAAGAAGGTTATAATCTAGGTAGACAAAGAGTAGGAGAGAGGAAGTAGTAGTATCCCTGTTTTAGAATTAAAGAACTGAGGCACAAAGAGATGAAGTGATTTACCCAAGGCCGTATAGGAAGTCCTTAGCAGATACAGGAACTGATACAGATCTCTTGAATTCCAAGCCAGTGTCTTAACCACAAGACCACCCTTTCCTGACTTTTAGTGGTGACTGAATATGCAACCTTAACATGTCATTAAATTGTGCATTTTATTTAAGTAACATTCCTAACACCCATTTTTGTTTTATTGTATAATGATGAATCTGAGATAATTAAATGTGTTTGCTGCCTTTGGTTTGTATCTGCTAAGTAGTACTATACTTTAAAATGTATCTTAAGTGCAACATTTGTTGGTAGGGAAGAGCTAGGCTGTGGCATGTCAGAAAAGAACCCAACCAAAAGTGTATAACAAATATCAGGGCATGCAGAATCAATATCTTTCCCCTTTGAACAGCAGAGGCTGAAGTTAAAGCAGTTTGTTGCTGAAGTAGATTAATATTGAGCCATTTTCTGTTCTGACTTAAATCTTCTTCACAAAAATGAAATAGGAGAATTTAATCCTCATATGTTGGATAAAGGGTAGAATACTATGTTGGGCCTCTTTGTCCTTACTGGTATTCTCTGATCTTTGGTACCAATAATCTTCCTGCTGAACCTTTTCCAAAACAAGTTAGTCAGGCTTTTAACATGAAGGAATGGGAATGGTCTGTCACTCAAGCTACAGAACACTGAAAAGGTCAACGATGTACCGAAAACAACCATAATTTACTGAGCATAAGAGACACTCAGATTCTAACATCTCATTTTTGTAGGAAAGATTGTAACAGGAGTGAGAACCCAGCCTTTTGACACTGATTGTAACGAATACGGTGTGAGAAGCAGTCTATAGTTATTCTATTCTTTTTGAAGCCTGACACCTATATTATTGGATGGCCCCCTTCATATGCTGTACTTCTATTATGTCAGGAATGGGACTTCACCGGGCCACATGACAGTTCTACATGACATTTAATTAATCATTTTACAAAAAAATTCATATCAGTATTCAAGATTTTTTTCATTTCCTTTGTATAACGAGTACCACCCTATGTTAGAGCAGCCAAAGTGTGAGGCTCAAATAAGGGAGAGATTGCTTTGAGGAGAAGATGCTATCCATGGTATTTAGAACTGAGATACTTGATTTAATTTATTTTCAGAAGTATAACAAAGTACTGGGAGACAGGATACACAGGTTACTGCAACAATGGTAAAAGCAGTGACATAAAATACTTAATCTGCTGTTCTTATGCTAGGGGAGAGGGAAGATGTTAGAACTGGAAATCAGAACTTCTAAGTGTGCAAACACTCCTAAAAGAACTGAACTCCTGCCAAGCCAGATATTAAAATATGAAGTTCTCCATAGATCCAATTGGCGATGGCATCAAAGTCAATGGGAATTTTGTCATTGATTTCACAGAGATCGAGATTTGATCCTCAGATCATAAGACAACTACTTTAATAAACACAATAGCAGCATAGTGCCCTTAAAGTTATTTAAGGGTACATTAACCCTTTCTCCGTGTAGTGCAAACAGTTGGAGAACATAAGAATGACCATACTGAGTCAGACCAAAGATCCATCCATCCCAGTGTCCTGTCTGCCAACAGTGGCCAATGACAGGTGCCCCAGAAGGAGTGAACCTCACAGATAATGGTCAAGTGATCTCTATCTTGCCATCCATCTCCATCCTCTGACAAACAGAGGCTAGGGACGCCATTCCTTACCGATCCTAGCTAATAGCCATTAATTGACTTAACCTCCATGAATTTATCCAGTTCTCTTTTAAACACTATTATAGTCCCAGCCTTCACAACCTCCTCAGGTAAGGAGTTCTACAGGTGGACTGTGCACTGTATGAAGAAGAACTTCCTTTTATTTGTTTTAAATCTGCTACCCATTAATTTCATTTGGTGGCCCTTAGTTCTTATATTATGGAAACAAGTAAATAACTTTTCCTTATTCACTTTCTCCATACTACTCACTATTTTATATACCTCTATCATACACCCCTTAGTCTCCTCTTTTTCAAGCTGAAAAGTCCTAGCCTCTTTAATCTCTCCTCATATGGGTCCCATTCTAAACCCCTAATCATTTTAGTTGCCCTTCTCTGAACCTTTTCTAGTGCCAGTATATCTTTCTTTTCTGAGATGAGGAGACCACATCTGTATGCAGTATTCAAGATGTGGGCATATCGTGGATTTATATAAAGGCAATAAGATATTCTCTGTCTTATTCTCTATCTCTTTTTAATGATTCCTAACATCCTGTTTGCTTTTTTGACTGCCGCTGCACACTGCATGGACGTCTTCAGAGAACTATCCACAGTGACTCCAAGATCTCTTTTCTGATTAGTTATAGCTAAATTGTATGTATAGTTGGGGTTATTTTTTCCAATGTGCATTACTTTACATTTATCCACATTAAATTTCATTTGCCATTTTATTGTCCAGTCACTTAGTTTTGATCTTTTTGAAGTCCTTCACAATCTGCTTTGGTTTTTTAATTTGGGGTATACATTTAGGTTGGACCTCTCTTATGATGTCTTTGAAAAGTGTCCCTGCAGCTTGCAGGGATTTCACTCTAGTCTCTGTACCTTTTAATTTCTGTTTAACTAACCTCCTCATTTTGCATAGTTCCCCTTTCTGAAATGAAATGTCACAGTTTTGGGCTGCTGAGGTGTTCTTCCCACCATAGGAATGTTAAATGTTCCTATTTTATGGTCACTGTTTCCAAGCAGTCCTGTTATAGTTACCTCTTTGACCAGATCCCTGTGCTTCACTCAGGACTAAATTGAGAATTGCCTCTCCCTTTGTGGGTTCCTGTACCAGCTGCTCCAAGAAGCAGTCATTTAAAGTATCGAGAAATTTTGTGTCTGCATTTCATCCTGAGGTGACGTATCCGGTCAATATGGGGATAATTGAAATCCCTCACTATTACTGAGTTCTTTATTTTGATAGCTTCTCTAATCTCCCTTAGCATTTCATAGTCACTATCACTGTCCTGGTCAGGTGGTCAATAATAGATCCCTACTGTTATATTTTTATTAGAGCATGGAATTACTATCCATAGAGATTCTATGGAACATGTGCATTCATTTAAGATGTTTACTTCATTTGATTCTACATTTTCTTTCAGATATAGTCCATTCCTCCTCTCCCCCAGCACGACCTGTTCTGTCCTTCTGATATATTTTGTACTCCGGAATGATTGTGTCCCATTGATTGTCCTCACTCCACCAGGTTTTGGTGATGCCTATTATATCAATATCCTCCTTTAACACAAGGCACTCTAGTTCACCTATCTTATTATTTAGTCTTCCAGCATTTGTGTACAAGCACTTTAAAAACTTGTCACTGTTTATTTGTCTGCCCGTTTCTAATGTGTCAGATTCTTTTTTATGTGAATGTTTATCGTCTGATCTGGCTCATACTTTACCTTCTTCCATCCTCTCCTCCTGACTAGAACCTAGACCTAGTCCTTGTACTAGTTCTCACTGCACTCCTAATGTGTGTGTGTGTCTTTTCCTCATGCTGTTTTAAGAGTGATTCTTCTACCATGAAGCAAACAATCCAATGGATGAAAGTCTTTTCTCTCCACGCGAAGCCAGAGTAATTGAGCTTTGTCTGAGCAGCTGCTGGAGCCCTCACCCTCTGCAACATTAAGCACCTTATAGCCACTTTCCAGCTGCTGCTTCAGTTGGAGGAATTGGAATAGCTACCACACCCCTCTCTGTGCCTGCTACTTGTGTATTTTATGGCCTTAGAGCTTCAGTTCATTCTGCACCCAACAGCCCCTTTCACTCTATCTTATTAGGAGCCTGCATGGAGTCTGCAGAAGGTGTGGAAGCTCCAAACACAGACCTTCTCCAAGTCTTAAGAGATTCAAAGTAGCCTGAGTAGACCTTCCACACCTGGAAAAATTTCACCCTTTCTAAATAGCAACCTATGCCAGACCTGCCTGAACCTTTATAGTGTATACAAATAAAATCCTTTTAGGAAATAACAGGGTTAGAAAACACTGCTGTAGAAGAAATAGTTAAGAGTAGTATGACAGGATCCATTAAAAAAATTTAGTGAGGAGTTTGATCCTTATTTGGGGAAGGCTGTTTAACAAGAGTCTTAAAATTAAGATTGGATGACTTTCTGATGTGCACTATTTCATATATGGGTTCTTGGGCTGGATGCAGTTGTCATCGCATGAAATTTGTAGCCTTTGTTATGCAGGAGGTCACACAGATGATCATAATGGTCCCTTCTGACCTTGAAATCTATGACTGATTTCTTCACGACTCCCCTGACTTTGAATATTTTCCTTCATTTTTACCGTAGTTACTGTGGTATCGCACAGCTGAAGGTTTTGTTTCCATATGCCTTTGTAATGACCTACCCAGACATCAATGTGCTTTGGTTAACTGTAACTATGTGCTTTTGCACTATCTATGTGTTAAGGCCCAAAAATGTTACATAATGATATATTTTCTCATCTTTTAAGATCCAGTACATTCTTTTTCTGCTCAATTCCCCCATCGTGTATGTGTTTGTTTAAAAATATAGGATTATATGCTATAATTAGTGGAGAGATATGGCTCCATTAGAAAAACTGTAGTTAATACGTGTATCTGATCTTGAAAAAATACATTGGTGGCAGTAGTGAGTGCTGTACTCAATGACTGGTACAGTTTGTACAATTCCAGACAGTAAGCAAGTAAACGTTATGGTGGAGTGAAGAGGAAATGTATTGATCTATCCCAGGCGTCGGCAACCTTTCAGAAGTGGTGTGCCGAGTCTTCATCTATTCACTCTAATTTAAGGTTTCGTGTGCCAGTAATACATTTTAACTTTTTTAGAAGGTCTCTTTCTATAAGTCTATAGTATATATCTAAACTATTGTTGTATGTAAAGTAAATAAGGTTTTAAAATGTTTATTTAGCTTCATTTAAAATTAAATTAAAATGCAGACCCCCCCAGACCAGTGGCCAGGACCTGGGAAGTGTGAGTGCCACTGAAAATCAGCTCATGTGCCACCTTTGGCACATGTGCCATAGGTTGCCTACCCCTGATCTATCCTATGGGATATGATGGTTATCTTCAAGAGGAGTACAGCTATTAAGGTACCTGTTGTGATTCACTGGAAAAGTTTTTTTTCAAAAAGTTTTAAGTCTGTTATTGATGATAAAAAGACCCCTCACTGTTTTCTCTGCATGGGAGAATGCTGTTTCAGGCCTTTTTGGATGGTTCTTCAGTCAATACTTCAATTTTGTAGTACATTTCCCAGTGGCAAGGGCTATAGTTGTATCATGTAAAGGGGGTATATATATGAGAATCTGATGAAATTATGAGATAGAAATCTAAGCTTTCAGGGAAAACGTCCGGTCAGTAGGTCTGTTGGACGGTGGCACAACTTTTATGGAATGTGGTGGAAGTGGACTGATCCAGCTTTTTTTGCTACAAGCACAGATACGACACAGTATATGTCTCCTCCTTGTCCTCCCCATTATTGCAGATACCCAACCACCCACTTCCACAGTATAGATCTCCCCATCAAACCCCATTGACCTTTTTTTCCACATGACAGATTCTGTTCAGATTCACACTGCCTTTTCCTATACCCTTCTCTCAACACAGATCACTTTGATTTCAGGCCTCTAATGTCCTGTTCCTCCAATTCAGGCAAACAATCACCATCTCCTTCCTTCTTTACCCTAATGCAGGCCAACAAATACCTTAATTTCCTCTTAACATTGCTTCTATGTAGTGATGTGAGGGATAATATCATCTGTGTACTTGAGAGTCCATCTATGCACTGGGTATAATCAAACACCTTCAACCCATACTCGATGGGTATGCTATCTTGAAAGAATGTCTTGTGAATCCCCTCTTCTGGCCTTCAAACAACCCTCCAACCTCTCCAAGCTCATCATCAGATGCAAGCTCTCCACTGACCAGGACACACCAACTCAAAGCAGCACCAGACCCTTCCAAAATGACAGATGCAAAACCTGCAGACATGTCTCTGCTGCTAGTGTGATCAACACCCACCACAACACACCTTTCAAGATCCAGGGATCCTACACATGCGTATCACATGTGGAATACCTCATCCACCTCACTAAATGCCCCAACAACAACAACAATTATGTGGGTGAAACCAATCACTGCATTCTCAAATGAACTCACACAGAAAGTGATAAAAGACAGAAACACCCTATCACCTGTGGGACCTTTCACAAAGCAATCACTCTATATCTGACCTATTGGTTCTCATCCTCAAATGAAACCTGCACAATAGTTTCAAAAGACAAGCCTGGGAGCTTAAATTTATAACTTTGTTAGACACTGAAAATCAAAAACACTCTGGGTCACGCCTCTCCTCAGCCCACCACTTGGGATTATTAAAACTACGCTAATAAATGTACTGTAGGCAACAGTCCTAAACTGGCAAGGAGATAAGCTAGATGATCTAATGCAGGGATCGGCAACCAGGCCAGTTTGTTTACCTGCTGCGTCTGCATGTTCAGCCGATCGCAACTCCCACTGGCCGCAGTTCACCATCCCATCCCAATGGTGCTGCGGGGAGCAGCGTGGGCCGAGGGATGTGCTGGCCACTGCTTCCCACCATCCCCGTTGGCCTGGAGTGGTGAACTGCGGCCAGTGGGAGCCGCAATTGGCCGAACCTGTGCACGCGGCAGGTAAGCACCCTGACAGGCCACGTGCCAAAGGTTGCCAATCCCTGATCTAATAGGTCTCTGCCATATCGCTACCTTCTTTGATCCTCACATAGAATTATAGGAGCTCAGGTACAAAAGGGGATGCTGTAGGATGGATAAATAGATGTTTCTCTTTTTTTTTACATCCTTCTTTGTATTATGCTTATGTAGTAGAGTATTTGAAAAAGAACACTAGCAATGATATTGTAAGAATAAACATGCTAAAATAATAACCAGGCGATACAAATACTGTATTTTAACTCTGAAGAGAGGACTAATTGCATGACAGGTGTAGAGGAGAGGCAGCATTAGAAAGGAATCCAGCTGAGGAACAGGTTTCATTTCTAAGTTTATAAAAATGGATTTTTTTTTCCTCCTGACATTTTCATATAAAAGAAGAAAGTGCAGTAATCTGGTAACTGACTATTAAACCCCACTGTGAAATATAGGGTTCACATACTGTAGCAATATATCACAGACTAAATTATCTATATATGATGCCACCTTAGTGCAGCATTACCTTTAATTATTTTCTCTAATTAATTCTTGTGGGTTCAATCTTTAAAAAAAATATTTCCAAAGTTTGTAAATATTAATATTTTGCTAGCATTTAGGGTTTGGCTTGATTGGACTAAAATGAATATTTCAGGACTTGATACATTTTTGCCTCTTTCTGCACAAAGTACTCAGTGTCAATTGGAAATAGTTTAACAATTTAAGTCAAATAATTGAATGGTTAACATCCGAAAGGGGGACATGCTAGAGGGAAACTCCTTATCATGAAAACACATTATATTATATTTCAGCAAGGCAAATAAAGAGGGAATCTTATTAACTCATCTTATGAGAACCTACTTATAAACTCACTTGGAAAATCATAGTTAGTGCAATGAGGCAAATCTTGGATCCTTACTCAGTTTTTGTCTCTGGGAGCATGGTGTAAATTAGGGGTGAAATCCTGGTCCCACTGAAGCCAATGACAAAGCTTTTCTTCACTTTACCCTAGGATTTTTTTAGATAGGATCTTTGCCTGAATAGGAATCTGGATGTGTCACATTATTTCCTTTTGCTTTGAAACTGTAAAGCACATTCATAGACTCCTAGACTTTAAGGCTTGAAGGGACCATCATAATCATCTCAGACAACCTCCTGCACATTGCAGACCACAGAACTTCACCCACTTACTCCAGTAGTTGGCTCATAACTTCCAGATTAGTTACTGAAGTCCTTAAATCTTCATTTAAAGATTCAAGTTACAGAGAATCTACTAATTACTCTAATTCAAAGCAGCAAGTGATGTGGGCCCCACACTTCTGAGGAAGGCAAGAAAAACCCCAGGGACACTGCCAATCTGACCTAGGGGAAAATTCCTTCCTGATATCAAATATGGTGATCAGTTAGACTCTGAGCATGTGAGCAAGACCCACCAGTCAGACGCTGGGGAAAGAATTCACTGTAGTAACTCAGAGCACTTGCCATCTAGCATCCCACCTCCAGCAGTTGGAAATATTTGATAAGAGCAGTCACAGATGGGCCATATGCCATTGTAGGCAATCTGATCATACCATCCCCTCCATAAATTTACAAGCTTTAGGTTTTTTGCTCTCTCTGCTTCCCTTGGAAGGCTGTTCCAGAACTTACTCCCCTGGTGGTTAGAAACCTTTGTCTAATTTCAAGCCTAATCTTATTGATGGCCAGTTTATATCTATTTGGTTTTGTGCCAACATTGGCCCTTAACTTAGATAACTCTTCCTACATCTGATGTATTTATAGAGAGCAGTCCTATCTCACCTTATCCTCCCTTTTGTTAAGCTAGCAAGCCAAACTCCTTAAGTCTCCTCTCGTAAGGTAGGTTCTCCATTCCTCTTATCATGTAGTAGCCCTTTTCTGCACCTGTTTCAATTAATCTTCTTGGAGACCAGAATTGCATATAGTACTCCAGATGTTGCCTCTCTAGTGTCTTGTATAATGATAGTAACACACCCATATCTCTATTGATATAGATTGCCTGATGTATCTTCGGATTACATTAACTTTTTTTGTGGCACACTGTTGGTTTATAGTCATCCTGTGATCAACCAGGTCTTTCTCCTCCTACATTACTTCCAACAAAGTCCCCATCTTATAGCAAAAATTCATGTTGTTAGTCCCTAACTTCATGCTCTTGCACTTTGCACTATTAAATTTAATCTCATTTCTATTTTTCCAGTTTTCAAGATCATTCAGATTTTCTTGTATAATATGTCTGTCCTCCTCTGTACTGAGAGTACCTCCCAATTTTTTGTCATCCACAAATTTTATTAGTGCACTCCCACTTCTGTCATTAATAAGTTTGGTCCCAAGACCATTCCTTGAGGAACTCCACTAGCAAGTTACATCTAGCCTGACTGTTCCCCTTTCAGCCTGACCCATTGTAGTCTCCCTATAAACAGTTCCTTTCCACCTTTCAATTCTAGTATTAATTCCCATTGTCTCCATTTTAACTAATAATTTCCCTTTACTGAAATCCAGGTGAACATCAGCTATCTTCTCTAAGAAAGAGATCAGGTTGTATGCTCTAATTTTTGTAAAACCGTGTTGTATTTGTCCCCATTTATTTCTATGTCATTAACTAATCCCTCTTTCAAAATTTGTTCCAAGACCTTGCATATAATTGAGGTCAAACTAATGGGCCTATTTCTGGATTACTTTTTTTTCCCTTCTCAGATATGAATTTGCAATTCTGAAGTCATAGGGTACAATCCCCAAGTCTGTGGATTTATTAAAAATTCTCGCTATTAGGCTTGCAATATCAGGTGCCATTTCTTTTAATATTCTTCTATGTAGATTATCTGCGCCCACCTGTTTGGTCCCATTAAGTGGTTTGAATTTGGCTTCCACTTCAGATGTGGTGATTTCTACTGCCGTATCCTTGTTCCCATTAGCCACCCTGCCACTCCCTACCCCTTTGTCCCCACCAGCTCCTCATCGACCATATTAAAACTGAGGTAAAGGGTTTTTTAGGTGTAATTCCATACCTATATTTTCTTTAATCTCTACCCCAACCTCAGTGTTTAGTGGTCCTGCATGTTCAATCCTTGTTTTCTTTTTATTTTTATGGCTAAAAAACATTTTATTATTGGTTTTCATTTTCTTTTCAAAATCCAACTCTGCTTGTTTTGGCAAGTCTCACTTTTTCCCTACACTTTCAGACATCTGAGTGGTAGCTTTCCGTGCTGATCCATCCCTTCTTCCATTCCTTGTAGACTTTCTGCTTTCTTTTAATAACCTATTTGAGGCGCTTGTTCATCCAATTTAGTCTGCAACCCTTCCCTATGATTTTTTCAGGCTTCAGCTCCTTTCTCTGACTTGCTGTAATTTCAAGCCTCCTCAACATTCAGATCTTTGACTGCTTCAGTCCAGTCCATTTCCCTAAAAAATTAATTCCCTTAATTTTTTGAAGTTTGCTCTTTTAAAATCAGGGACCCTAGTTGCAGACCTATTTTTATTTATCCTTCCATTTAGTTTAAACTGAATAAACTCATTTTCACTCAAACTAAGATTGTCCTCTACAGCCAGTTCTTCTATGAGTTCCTCGCTACGTACTAATGCTAACTCTAAATGTGATCACCTCTTCTTGGTTCAAAGACTAGTTTGTGAAGAAATCTGTTGAATATCACATCTAGGATTATCTGGGCCCTACCTTTATTAGTAGCGTTTGTCCTCCAATTGATATGTGGGAAATTAAAATCTCCCTTAACCACACAATTCCCAGTAATGTATTTCCATTAAATATTTTAGAGATCTCTAGCTATATCCAGATAAGACTCCAAACACTGTCCCAGTGGAACTTCTGTTACTTTTCTTCTCTAAAGTGATTTTGAACCAAACAGATTCCGTTTTATCCATTCCATCTCTTGTAATATCTTTACAATCTACCTTATCATTAATATACAGTGCTACTCCACCACCTTTATCTTTATTTCTGTTTTCTGTTACCCTTCAATACCTGTATTGCAGTCATGACTACTATTCCACTATGTTTCTGTCATCCCTGTAATATCTGGTTTCATTTCCTGCACCAGTAGTTCTAGTTCCTCCATTTTGTTACCCTGCCTCCTTGCATTGGTGTACAGAAATCTTAGTTGTTTCTGATTGGCTTCAGCCAGATTCCTCACCTGATTTAATACAGTCATTTCACTGCCGGTATCACCTACTTGATTGTTACTGTTGTTAACCATTTTCCTCCTATTTGTTGTTCTTTTCATTTGATTTTCCTTCCTCTCAGTATTAAAATCAGATGTGGAGATTACATGAGCATCTCCCAACCATCTCTTCAGATTCCTAGTTTAAAAGCTCTTTAATCAGTTGTACCAACCTCCATCCCAGAAGACTGTTTCCTTCCCTACTCAGGAGGAGTCCTTCCCATGAGAACTGTCCTCTGTCCATTAATGTATCCCAGTGGTTGGACATCCCAGAGCTCTCCTTCTAGCACCATTTTCTGAGCCGTCTGTTGATCATCATAATATTGTCTCCCTTTTGCTCTATTCCTTTAGAAACAGGTAGAATCCCACTGAAGAGCACTTGAGCCTCCATTTCTTTAAGTGTCTTCCCCAGCCTGGCGTAGTCTTCCTCGATGCACCCCAGTGAATAGATTCTTTCCTGCTCACATTAGTATTCTCCTCAGCCTCCGTCCACATCCTGTGTCTTAGCTCCCAGCAGATACAACAGCCTTGTGTTCTCCAGATCAGCTCTGATGACAGACCTATCTATTCTTCATAGTAGGGCATTCCCAATCACTTAGACTTGCCTTTCCCAGATGTTGGTGCAATTCTGTTCTTTCTGGCTGCAAGTTTTCTCATTTTCTGGTCTCCCTTGCAGTCTTCTGTGAATCATCCTCTGTCCTCCTGTTGCTCCAAACACGATCTCCATTGTCTCTTCTCCTCTTGTTGTAGGACTAGAGATTCTTCTTCTCCCTTGCTCTCCCATCTTCTGTTACTGTCTGCCTCTCCCCCTCTGTTTCCAACTCAGCGCACCTGTTTCTCAGCTCTATTTCTCCTTCGCTAGCTGGTCTTTTCCTCTGCATTGTCTTCTGTCATAGTATACTTTCCTCAATCTGAATCTTAGAGTCCAAAAATGAGGTACTAGCATGAAGTCCTCTAAGCTTAATTACCAGCTTAGATCTGGTACACTGCCACCAATTAGGACTCTGAGTGCCTGTTAAAACTCTGGTCTCCCCAAAACCTTCCCTGGGGACCCCCAAGACCCAGACCCCCTGGATCTTAATACCAGGAAAGTAAACTCTTTCCCTCCCTAGTGCCTCTCCTAGGCTTCCCCTCCCTGGGTTACCCTAGAAGATCACTGGGATTCAACTCCTTGAATCTTAAAACAGAGGTTTTCACCTCAACCCAAGGCAATACAAATTCAGCCTCCGTGAATCAGTTACTATGCCCTCCTTCTTTCCTCTGTCTCCACCACTTCCCTGGTAGGTAAGACTCAATCCTTGGAGCCTACTGGGGAGGCAACAGGTCTAAGTCTTATTAATAAAAGAAGGTGTTTCTCTGGTTCTGTGGTATATTCCGGGCTTGTATGACATCAGAAGGGCCATTGTCCCGACAATTTAAAATACTTTTCAGTCCAAATACACATTAAAATACTCTACAAGCCAGATACACAGTGCCAAATACAGAACAAATTCCAAAAGATCTATGAACTGCCCTTTTTACTCAATGCTCTGCACTATTACTGAATAATATAAGAAGACGTAGCAGAGAGATTGGCAAGAAAACATCTGGTTGCAGCATCTAGTCCTCCAGGAACTCGCAAGAGAGACACAAAGCAAACCACGCAAAACCCACAACAAAAGGCCTTCTTCCACCGAAGATTGCAAGTATCTTGTATCCGGATTGGTTCTGGTCAGTGTTTGCGAGGTCAACTGTTTGATTAACCCTTTGTACAGGTGAAAAGAGATATAACACTTAGCTTATCCGTGTTTATGAACAACTCCTCGATAGAACAATAATGCTTCATCTGGCACTTCCTTCTCCAGCAAGTCTACCCTCAAAGTCTGTCTACACCTCAAGTTCTCATCCTTATTGCATCTTGCAAGTTTTAAGCAATTAGCCTTTGATCTCTCTCTACTCTCCCCATCATGCTGCTCAAAATCATCTTTGAAACTGAACAATAAGTTTTCGGCTGCATCTCCAACCTGAGCGTTCCCTCCGTCATATCTACTCAAGCAGACTATCATATAAATGAGAGGCTATTTGCAAGATACCCTCTGCCAGAATTAATGTACAATCCCACAGCTTACTACATGCCAGTGAGTCTTCATTGTCTCTTCCATTTCGTTCTAATACTACTTGCCTCTTGTAGCTGTGCAGCCACATCTCTCCTAAAGTGCCTTATCAACGAAGAAACACAAAACAAAAACCACAACTGCCACGGCCTCCAACCAAACTCCCTTTTTCAGCTCTGCTGGTCCTGTGCACTGGTAATATCAACTTCACTAAGGGAGTTGACCCCAGCAGAGGATGGATCTAGACTGTTCTCAGTGGTAGCAGATGAAAGAACAAGGAGTAAGTGGTCTCAATCACTTGCTGGGGGAGGTCTAAGGTTTGGATTATTAAGGAAAACTTTTTCACTAGGAGGGTGGTGAAGCACTGGAATGGGTTACCTAGGGAGGTGGTGG
Source organism: Chelonoidis abingdonii (assembly GCF_003597395.2). Taxonomy (NCBI): domain Eukaryota; kingdom Metazoa; phylum Chordata; order Testudines; family Testudinidae; genus Chelonoidis; species Chelonoidis abingdonii. The sequence goes on from NC_133769.1 coordinate 293,369,291, forward strand.
AATCTCCTTCCTTAGAGGTTTTTAAGGTCAGGCTTGACAAAGCCCTGGCTGGGATGATTTAGTTGGGGATTGGTCCTATTTTGAGCAGGGGGTTGGACTAGATGACCTCCTGAGGTCCCTTCCAACCCTGATATTCTATGATTCTAAGCATTTTTCAAAGCTGTTGTTTTTTATCTGTGTATTGCCCTATGAATGGTCTTTAGCCATTAGTTTCAAGTAGCATGTGGCTCACAAATTTTAGAGGGTACACAGATCAGGATCTTAGGAATATTTCAGATAGTAAACAACAATTTAAAATGTATATCCACATTCATCTTACCAGATGGCAAAAGCTGGATGCATAAATATCTAGAGAAAGTGGGGGGAGAGTTGAAGTATCATTATTTATTTGCATTGTGGTAGCATCTAGGAGTCCTAGTCATGGTCCAGAATGTCATTGTGCTAGGCACTGTACAAACAAAGAACAAACAGATGGTCCTTTCCCCGCAGAGCTTACAATCTAAGTAATACAATCTGAATAAAGAAATACTTGATAGACATCAGACTGAAAATGTGTGGAGCTAAATAAAAAATACCACACAAAAAACAAAGGCTAGATTCTGATCAAACATAAACTTGTCAGGATTTTCAAGCATTACTTGATAATGGATACAATTTAGCAGGATTTATATTGACTTCTTAGGTTTATTAATATATCAGCTTCATGAAGTATTCTCTAACAATAAGAACTTCCATTCAATAGGCAAGACAAAGGCAGAGAGAAAAACTGAAACTTTATTGATTAGATAAGAATGTTGGAGAGAGAATTTCAAAAAATCAATTATGTGTGGTCTTCTTCAGTAGGTACTTTGCTTTAAAATGAATAAGAGATGAAATGTACTCAAAGTAGAACAAGAAAACCATTTAATCCTGTGTTCATTTACAGACCAAATAGTTATAGCCATTAGTTTGTAACAGTAGTAGATGTATTCTTTGAAGTATATACACTCACAGACTGGCTGCGGTTCTCCGCTCCAGACCAATGGGAGCGGTGGGAAGCAGCGGCCAGCACACCCCTTGGCCCACGCCATTTCCCTCAGCCCCCGTTGGCCTGGGAAGGCGAACCATGACCAGTGGGAGCCGCGATCAGCCGAACCTGCGGATGCGGCAGGTGAACAAACCTGATCACTGTCCTCTTTGCATCCCCACTTAATATATTTGAAGACTATCTGATCCCACCTCAGTCTCCTTTTCTCAGACTAAATATCACCAGATTTTTTTTACCTTTCCTCGTACATCAAGTTTTCTAAACCTTTTATCATTTTTGTTACTGTCCTCTGGAGACTGTCTAATTTGTCCACATATTTCTTAAATGTTACATCTAAACTATGAGCTAGGGGTGTGATTCCCCTGTTTGTGTACACATACTCATGACAGCACAGGTAGCGGAAGTGGAAGAATGGCTTAGCCCCGCTGAGAACAAACTCACCTGAAACCAGTGGACCTGAGGCACATTGGTTAACTTTTCCAGTTTTTTCTGTTCCATTTGGAAGGAAACACAAAAGAAAAAATAACTAATCCAGCATTGATACGATCTTCTTTTGCAGGGGATCTCGGTGCTTTTATTAAACCTAAGTGCCCCAGGCCTGACCTCTGCTCTTCTCTCTCATCATGAAGAGATGACATAGCTGTACTTCCTCTTCTGGGCGACATGCTGTGTGCATGCATTATAGCTGAGCCAGCAAAGGTCAGATGAGAATGAGATGTAGTATGTCAGGAGCTACTCCTTGCCATTGAGAAAACATTCAATTGCTTATCTTTAGCTCAGATCTAAAGAAATGCCTTCATGTACTTTTCTGTAAGTGTGAGTTCATTGTGATGAAGTTAATTAACAGAGGTTTCCTTTTCTCCATGGATTTTATTCTTTAACACACATTAGTCAAGAACATCATTGCCTGAAGTGAACTAAGTTAATTCAAAAAAGAAGAGAAAAGAATCATTTAATTCAAGCTCGTATTGGTTTCTGATCACTTCCTCACTTTGCATTGTGAAGTATGTATCACAGAAGTCTGTATCTGCACTATTTAGAAAGAAAGTTCATGGTAGTGTGATGTAATATGAGAGTTTATACTGCAGGAGTTTGGACTGACCTGCAATACTCAGGGTGGCAAAGCAAGAAAGGAGTTATACAAGTCATTCTAAATGAATGTCAACAAAGAGTTTATATCACACCACTCGGTCATGCATTTTATATAGAGAACATATATTAGAGAGAAACTATTTTAGAAATGTTTTAAGAGTTTTGAAACATTATAGTGGAATTGTTTGTCATATCCCTCAACCTATGACGCCAACTGCCTTAGCTACAAATAGTCCAGCTGCACAGATCATGGAGAATGGGGGATGGGTGGGTGGGAAGGAGAATTAGAAGTAAAGAATTTTTAAAAATATACCTTTTTTGTACATAAGAATATTACAGTTGTAAAGTCTGATATTTTGGAACCTCTCAGGGATAAAAGCACATGCTACATATTCCATTGGAATCTGCCCTTTCTAGTTGTACAACAATCCTATTCTGATGGTTCACTAGTGTTGGATTTTAAATCTGTCACTATTCGAGGACTGATTATTGCCCATTCTGGGTTGGGGTGTGATATAATTTTGGGGGGTAAATTTACACATATAGTTTTAAAAAAAGAAGCATTTCTCTTTTGATCCAGATATAGATTCCTGGGGCCAGATCCTTAGCTGATATAAATTGTCATAGATCCATTAAAGTTATTGTTTCCTGAAATCAGATATAAGCATTTCAATAATTTATGCAATGCTTAAGTGCAAGATAGTTAACTGATAAAATTTCTGTGCTCTTTAACAAAACAAGTCTCTAATGTAAAATCTTCCTGGTTAATGATCAGCATAACATAGTTGAAGGTCTTTTTTGACTATCATTTCTCTAATTCATTATATGCTTGAGTTAGGGGGAACATACAATATCGTAACTAACTGTATTGTTCTCCTATATATATAAAATGTGCCTAATAATGTAGATGATGGTTGTTTTGATAAGACATATCTTATGGTTCTTGTACATTGTCACACTGCACTCTCTTCTCTTCTGAACCCAGTTTCCTTCCAGCTGACAGGAAAGAGTTTGTTTTGCACATCGTTGCACATTCAATTACATCATAGGATGAGAAATGATGTAATTCACTATGTTCCAACAGGGCAAATCAACAGTTCAAGTCAGCTGCATTTTGTTTCAGCAGACAGAAAGTATTATGGATAAAGCCATAGTCACAAATGTGCAGGTTCCTTTTGTTTGCTGGCTACATTGAATGTAATCAAATCATCCATATCGCTATATAGTATATGGCATGTATGTAGTTTTTGCTTCATTTGTATATACAGCTAGATGCCTTATTTCTCTGTTGAAAAATTTCTCTCCTTAAATTCCCAATATAAAATCACCTTAAAAATGTATTAATAACAATAATTACCATTAATAAAATAAGTAATGCACATCTTCCTTTTCTGATTATCTTAAACCATGTTTGACATGTTTTATGATCTAATATTCCTAACATTTATATTAACCATGCACAAAACAGTACCTAATAGATAAGACTCAGAGGGGGGAAATATAATAAAATATATATACACACTGTGAATAAGATATTGTTAAGAAGATTGTAGAAAATAGAAATAAGAGGTGTAGGTGTTACTTTAAACTAAAAGAGGAGATTGAATCTAACCTATGAAACAAATTGAAGGTATCAGAATCATTGCGTTACTGTACAATGAGTAGTTTGATGGCTCCATATGACAATGGTTAGAGTTTTGTAAGTAATGTAAATTATAATGAAATAAATTTAATAAATAGTTTATATAACCGTTCATTGTTGTAGTTGAATGTTTAGTGTGCACTACAGTACTTTTAAACATTACTCTAAATGAGAGCATGCTAAGAAAAATATATCAGAGTGGTAGAAAAAATACTTTTGTTTTCAGGGGGCCAAATTTTTACTATGTGTGAAGTTTTGTTGGAAAGGAGCATATTTTCAGACCTGGAAGCACACTTCAGTTCACCCTGCAGGCAAAGCCAGTGGATACCTATATCTGTCTGTAATCCTCGAAGCACAGAAAGAAAAAGGGGTTTTCATCTTTGGAGCAATATGCATGGTATGCCCACAGGCCAACTCCATCAGTGCTGAATTCAAAAACCAACAAAAACACTACATCCTCACGGGCAGAACTTTTTCAGAAACAAACTAGAATAAATCAGCATGTATGGTGGGGCCACTTTTTCTTCACTCTTGGCTGTCCCTTTGGTGAAGTCATGAAGTAGAACAACTGTGAGTTCCAGTTATGGCTGAGCCACAGTAGGAGGGAGACAGAGAATCATAGCAGGGGGAGGACAGGGCCTCCAGTCCTGTCATGCTGAGTTAGTCTGCTCTGGAGGTATTACTCACCACTGGTCCTGAAGGCTAAGATTTAAAAAACAAAAAACTGAAAATTAGGATTTTAAATCTATATTTAGATAGTTAAGTACATGGCCTAATTTTCATAAATGCTAAGCACCCATAAGCAGCTATGTCTCTGAGGCCCTTGTATCACTTTGAACTAGGAAAGTATTCCAGAGACCCAAGGATTCTCTTCAACTGCACATTCTCAGTTTCTGTAATTTATAATCCTAAATGCAGGCATATTATGTCAGAATGTTCTGCTTGTATTTCATGTGTGTGCACTTTTGTGCACATGCAAGGGAGAATTTGGCTGAGAAAGTGTACATTTTTCAAAAATTACTAATTCTCGTTGCTAAATTCATATGTCATTCCTTCTATGTAGCACCCAGAAACATGCTATAATACAGTAAAAAATTTCTCATTTTATAATTGTTTCCTTTTGTTAACACTGAGAAGATTTAAAACCATTTCCTTTCCTCTAAAAGCAGCACAGTGTTTAATAGTTGGAATCCCCACATGCTCACTCACCAGCATGGGATCTGTGATATCTGTCTGTCTACCTATATATATTTTGTTGTGTGAGAGAGAAGGTAGAAACACTGGTAGAAAAGACCTTGTTGAGGAAAAGCTATGTTAAAGAGATGGGTTTTACATTTGGTTCTGAATGTGATGAGGCTTTTAACTATATAGTGAATTCCATAGTGTAGGTCCAACTCCTATGAATCGTATTTCCAACCAGCTAAGTTCTACCTATTTAAAAAGAAAACTGAAGACCAAATACAGAAAGTAGCTACTGTAAGATTAAGCCTGTCCTTAATAGTCTGAGGTTGTCTGTTGGTGCATGGACCAAAAGCAGAAGTGTTTTTCAATGTATGCAAATAGTGGGAAGCAAAACACATGGGAATTAAAATAGGTACCTTGGCCGCAAAGAAAAGATAATATTGCACTAGCTGTGCTGTTCTAATGCCTGTTGTAATGAGAGCCAAAGAGCGTGGGCCATTCTAGAGGACTAGAAGGCCATCTGCTGGTTGAGTCTAAATTTTCACTATATTGCAAAGGTCTTTTTTTGCCTCTAGTAAGAGAGAGATGTTCAGTCTTCTGGACATGGATTTTAGCCACGCAAGTCACTTTGTGGCTGAAGGTTTATAGACTACTCAAAACATTTAAGTCTAAACAATGTTTGATTATGTTTGTTTTACCTTAAGTTTCATTAAGCAATAATTAATATAGTTATTGTTGCTGCTTATCTGAGAAGAGCAGCTCTTCCCTGTGTTAACTTTTACACGTTACACAGCTGTTAATATAATTAATTAAAATTAAGCAAGTGTCAAATTGACATTGAGAGCCAAACTCTGCTCTTAAACAGGGTTGAATATGGAGTAACTCTGTTGGGGTCACACTGGGCAGTTTCGCTGCCCAGGCTGGCTCAGCTGGGCTCCTCCCGAATCCATCTGTGGTGGGTTGTGTGTGCCCATCCTGATGTGAAACAGGAAGGTGTTAAATCCCTTCACTGAGTAGAAAGGAGGAAGATGACACTTAAAGACTGACTGAGCTGCTGGACCTGGAGCGACATGCTCACAGCTGTACCTTCTAGCAGCCTAACAAGTCACAGCTACCAGTTTTAATCTCCAGGTCTGGCAGCTCAGGTAAGGATCACTTTTCTCCTTGTTGCCTGGGAAAGGGGTTTAACCCTTTCCTGGTTCACACATACTCCCCATTCTAAGCCATCACAGCTACCAAGCAAACTGTTATACTGATGCATCTGTTTTGGGGAAGGGAGTCATGACTGGCACATTTTTAGAATATGGCACAGTTCTCAAACGTCAGAAAAAAAAGTCATTTTACGTGACTATAAAATCTTAGTTTTTTTGAAAAATTAAATCTGTTCTATAGAATTAAAATATACCTCTTACATGAATACCCAGTTGGCTTCCTTCTCCAACAGGGCTTCCTTTGATGTGTTACTCCTAAACTATGCTTTCCCTGGAGCATCAGAGCTGAGCAGAGCCAGGCTGTGAGACCTTTATGGCCCTAAAAAGAGGTTTTGAATAGGTTACTTTGTAATTTCTTCATTTGCTGGTTAGTGGGATGTTGTATACAACTTGCTCAAGTAAACAGAATGTTGTGTTGTCCATTCACCTCTAAGGGTCTGATTCGAAGCACATTTACAGCTGAATTTAAGATTAATACAGGAATGGCTTCTATCAGAGGAGCCTCAATAATGTGACCATATGCTGTCTTCGACTGTTACTTTGGTACCTCCATATTTTGGGTCTTATGGTGAACAATGGTCATTACTCTGAGGTTCTTCTTATATTAAATTGAGCCAATTCCTGCCATAGCATTGCAGGATCTGCCTCTATATGAGTTGCAGTAACTTATACCACCAAGTAAGTGAAGGACAGAGGAAGGTCACCTCCCATTGGGAGGTTAGTTCATAGCTATATTATATGGCTTTTGGGTTGGTTTGTGGATTATTTAGTCTATGTTGCTGAAGTAAATAGAATGGTTTGGATTGATACTTGTGATTCATGCTTAGCATTATTTTAACATCCCCACCTGAGTGTGCTCAACAGGCTGACAATATTTATTATTTATGTGTGATTCCGTACTAACACAAAAAGGCAAGACACCGTGACTGCATCACTTCTCAACTGCTGTTTCTAGCTTTGGATGTGTGGGCCTGATTCTTAGCCCATTAAAGCTACTGAGTATTTCAGTGAGGTACCAGGATCAGGTCCTCTGCCACAGTTGCAATACTGTTTCACTTTCTTTCTCCTCTATATGAATTTTGCTATAAAGGCAGGGCAGCTTGTAGCAGTGAGGTCACTGGTCTGCACGTGACATAACAAATAACTTAATGGTACCTGCTGATTATGTTTGCCCCTCATTTTTCTCGCTGTTAGACATCACAGTTGTATAATGGGCTTGATCCTCCTTCCGTCGACCAGACATTTAAACAAGCTGTACTATCTGCAACTTGAATGCTTCATTCAAGATCAAGATTTTCTGGTCTTGTGGCTTTTGCTCAGAGTATCTTCTGTACGTACAATGTTTAGGGTTTAGGAGTTTGTGTTTGATTGGGTTTGTTTTTGTTTTTTACACGTTCAGCTTTTATCTTCGCTGGTGGGAATTTTTTTTAAATAGTTTCTGGAGTAGTATGATTTATCTCCATGAATCACATAGCCCAACTCTCTAATCTGCTGCAGATACCAAAATGCAATTCCTAAACCATTTGCTTGTCAGCTAGATTTGTTTCTTTTCATGTCACATAATCTAGTAACTGATGGACGGTATTCTCCTAGGAATTATTTTCTAGTTACTTGGTTTTGATTTCAAGGACTTTGTCTATTTTCACAAACTCCCTCTATGGCTACTGGTCACATACACACTGGGAAACTCTAAATTATGATAATGCTTAAAAATATTTACAGAAAAAGAACTCTAGAGTTCAGGCCTCTATGGCTTTAAAACTGGTAAAATCCCAGTTTGGGGCAGCCATAAAAGCATGATCATGGATTGAAAACTTTTAGGCATAGTTTTAACCCAGACTGTTTACAGCCAATTTCTAAACCCCCTAAAAATGCTTTGTTTCGGAAGTGCTAGTATCACCACAACTGTCGAAATAAAAATTATACTTGTTCTGTATATTGTAACAAGATTTTCAAAAATAGTGTTAACGGTTCTCTGGTGGAGAGTGACTACAGATCACAACAATTCCTATTTTAGTACTTTAGTTTCCTTAAGGTCCAAAATATTCTTGCTGGTTTCTTTTTATAAATGAATTTGGTTTCTTTTTCTATGACCTGTAATTACATGTCAGTAACACACCAAGTTGAATACCAAACTATTGTATTCCGTGATTTCATAAGTTTGTGTCCAAGTTGCATGATATTCCTTTGTCTTAACTTTTTGCTTCTGTTATATTTTGCAGTTCAATTTCACCATTCAATATTGAGAGCACAAGGCGCCAGAGAAGATCTGAGTCCCCAGACTCCAGGAAGCGGCGCATCCATAGGTGTGATTTTGAAGGATGCAACAAAGTATACACAAAAAGTTCTCATCTGAAGGCTCACCGGCGGACACACACAGGTAGTACTTTTCTGAGAATATAATAATAATGCTTAGTACTTATACAGCATTTTATATCCTCAAAACTCTTTACAGAGAGCAACTGTTCCTCATGACAGCATTGTGAGGGGAGATACAGTACCAGTAAGTGAATGTACTAGGTTGAAGTAAGTGAATGTTATAATTTTACAGACTAGTACACTCAAAAACAGCTTGTTGAAGTGGCCAGAGACAGAAGAGAAGTGTTGACTGTTGAATAGGGCATTAGGCTAGGAGTCAAGAGACCTGGTTTCTGTTCCCAGCTCTGCCAGTGGGCGAGCAATTCTGTCTTTGCTTTGTAGATAGATGATTAGGGTTGGAAGGGACCTCAGGAGATCATCTAGTCCAACCCCCTGCTCAAAGCAGGACCAATCCCCAAATGGCCCCCTCAAGGCTTGAACTCACAACCCTGGGTTTAACAAGCTAATGCTCAAACCACTGAGCTCAGCTCTTTGAAGTCTTCAGATTATAGACTCTTGGGAGTAGGGAGCGTCTCTTATTCTGTTTTTGTACGGTGAGGCATCAGTGTCAGTTGAGGGTTGTAGGCACTATTTTAATACAGATAAAACATAATATAATAACAATAATAATGAAATGACTTTGGAAAGGCCATGGGTAGTCAGTGTCAAAGCTGAGTGTTGTGATACTAAAGAACTCGGGATATAATTTTTTCAGCAACATTTTTAGTGTCTTATAACTTCAGATCTAAGCATTAAAAGGAAGTTGACTGCCAAAGCATCTGCTCTTTTCTGTTTAATCTCTCAATGTGTCTACGGTCTTATATGCTGCCCATCATTGTGATATCTGAGTATCTCGCAAATATTAATGAATATGCTCTCACCACACCCATAGGACTTAGCGAAGTAATAGTCCCATCCCAGTCTTACAGATGAGGAACTGAAACACAAGGAGCCTGTTGCAGAACTCAGGACTAGGACCATAGCTTCTAGGTCTCTTTGCCACAAGACAATTCTTATGCTCTAACTGAAAGCATAAACATTACAAAGTTAGTATACGTACTTAAATTAGCAGTAAATACAACGTCTTAGTTAGAACTTAGGCATAGTTCACAGTCCCATGATCAGATGACTAGACCACACCCACTTTCAGTACTTATATTTCTTTCAGTTCATCTTGTGAGAGATGCAGCTAGTTGGGAAATGGAAAGTTATGATCTAATGATAAGATGACACTGCCTCACACTTTTGTGGGAATTTAGACTTGCTGTATCTGGCACAAGCTATCTCAGCATTTGTATGTGTTGGAAAAGTTTATCCTGGAAAAGAATAACAAGTTTCCATTTTCTAGGTGAAATCTGGGGACCAGTTCAAACTTGTTAGAGAAGTGAAGTCATTAACACATCTGCATCAGTTTTCCCAGCAGATCTATTTAGCTTTTGTTGAAAGCAATACTGAATCCATCTTCATCCTTATCCCCCCCTACTAAAAAATACTTCTTAAGGAAAGAATCCCCTCCCAAAATGGAAGAAAAGCTCCAGTGGCCTGTTAATTCTAGTCAAGTTTTTTTCTGGCAGGCTGCACTCTTCTCAGCTTCCTATACCTGCCCATCCCTAGCACCATTCCTTATAGGTTGTTTGACTGTCTTTCCTTTCAGTTTACTCTTGTTTGCTGTCCTCTCTTAATTCTGCCCCCTCCCCCCCCGCCATACACACACACTCTGATCCCACTTCAGTCTGCATCCCAGTTAATGGAGGTGGCCGGCACCTCTGAAAGTCAGGCTGCTCGCATATTTAGGGACCTAAAGTTAGGCCCCCACGTTTGAAAATGGCATTAGTATCTAGAATTACTTTTCAGGAGCATTTAGGGAGTAATGGAGTCTCTGTACCTATATCAAATGACAACTGCTTTCTCTTGTAGTGATCTTTTTTTTGGTTTGTTCCTTCTGAAAATATCTCAAAGAAAAGTACCACAAAAAAGCTCACAGCATGTACACAATTTGACTGCTTTATACTGTCATGCTTCCATCTCTGCTTCTATTTACACAATAAAAATTAAACAGAAAAAAGGTGAGTGTCAACTTTAGGCAACTAGCTAATCAGATAAGAAATTCTGTAATGTGTTGTTAAAACTAAACATGTTTACAAAACACCTTCCTGGTCTCTGTGAGAAGCTCACAGTCTTCCTTAAATACAGCATTGACTGTGAATTTACAGTAGGTATTAATCTCATCTTGCATGTTTATCTGAGTCTTTACCTTTGCCTCAGGCAAGCTGAGTCAATTATTTATGTATGACGCATAGTAATTAGTGTGCAGTATTGGACAAGTATAAATGAATTATGACAGCCATGCACACAAGGGTGAGCAAGTTCTTTCTGACAAAAGATCACAGAAACTTGGCATTGCATAATTTTAATTTTTCATGGAGTATGCTGTTGCACCATTTGATCTTGCTGCAAATAATTTAGCTGAGCAAAATTGGTGTGAAAGCTCCTTAATATTTACTTGTACACTTGATGTATATTTACAGCAAATTAAGTAGATACACAATCATTTTGATATAGTAAACTTTTAAAAATATTTTATTAAGAAATGTTGACATTAAACAATAGTTTTTTAAATTTAATTTTTAAAAAACTGTAGACAGTAATATCATATCATATTTTCGCTGTGTGACCTGGATACTTGAAGATACTATCAGTAGCAACTGTTCACCAGTGTTATTTCAAATGCTAGTATAAACAATGAACTCTCACTTGTGGCTATTGAATCCACTAGGTGGTGAGCTTGAATAACAAATTGTTTCTGCAATTAGAAAATCAGAAAACATTCAAACAGATCTCGCTATTAAATTAGAACATTTCATAAGTCACAAGTACCAGCTATCAATTTTATCTTTTCAGTATCAGGTTTTTGTTATTATTTTGCCAAATCATCTGAAAAGGTTGGAAAATATCAGGTGTGATGGAAACCTGAGAGGCTTACAGTGAGCATGTGCTCAGATTTATTATCTCCCTTAAGAAGAAGAAGAAACTATGAGAAATCAGATGACTTGTGTTTTCTCAGGCTAGTTTCTGTCTCACTGAACTCACACTAAACTGCTAATATGTGACTCTTCAAATGAGTAATCTTTATAGATCAGAAGGGTGAAAGCACTCTACTGTAGTCATACCTAAAGTATGCATTCATTGCATTCTGCCTACGTACTTGATGATCCTAATCCGTGCAATAACTGAGCGTCATCATTCATACCCAGTGTGAAATTTAATCGCATAAAGTTGTGGAGGGTGCTTAACTGGGTAGTGATGGTAGTGGTATTTTATTAGAACCTCCTAAGGAGGCAAATATCTGGAGTTATAAGGTAACTTGGTATGGGGAAGGAGGGGGAGTAATTAATTTTAAAAACGTTTTAATAGGTCCTACAGAATAAAGTTTACTTTAGTTCTTCAAAGTCTTCCATGGAGTTGGTTAGACATTTCAAAATTAGAAATGTTGATGAAATTTTCCATCAACATTTCAGGAAAATTTTGCTTCATTTTTCAGTCAGCGCTAGTTTTTCTCTGTAACTAGAACTGGGTGCAAATGTCAAATGTTACAAATTTTTGACCATAAAAATTGTGTGTGAGGGGGGAATTGTACAAAATGTTTCACTTTCGTGTGAATATGTTCTGTAGAAGGATGGAAATTTTGAAATTTCAGAGAAAAGCAGGAAAATATTGCAAAAATGTTCAGAGCGTTTCATCCATCTTCACATTTTTTCAAAACAGCTCTAACTATAATCTAGCTCAGGGATCGGCAACCTTTGGCACGCGTGTCATAAGTAGATAGGTAAGGTAAGGGGTAAGTTTCTTTTACCTGGAAAGGGTAACCAAACACCTGACCAGAGGACCAATCAGAGAACTGGATTGT